>NC_142820.1:4847550-5015407 GCF_057945365.1 Rhopilema esculentum
TCAACCCATGTAAATTTTTATTATTCTCTCCCATTTCTACGCATTTATTGCAAGATTTATGCATTTCATTAACGTCTTACGATGCAAGTACCTTTCCTCAAATGATAAGTGAACGTTTTTGTCGGAAAGGTTTAGTTTTATCATAAGATGCTACCCTACAAATGCAGATAGTAGCCAACAAATTTCGTTTATTAATCTTAGTTGCAAACAAAATTTTAGCATGATTGAGATTATACAGTTCAAGACAGTAACTTTATTATCCCTTTTGTTATTTGTATAGGCGTGTCATTCAAAAAGGTGTCTTCAAGTGCCCTTTTTTGTTTAGCCTCCTTCATATCAGGCTAGAATTATTATAAACAATATTTCCTGTAGGCTGCGCCAAAGCTTTGGTGCTAAAATTGTTTTCTCGTATAGCTGGTAATTTATGGTTGGAATTGAAAACTTTGATTAAAATCTGTTCAACATTTGTTGCCTGAGAATACCGAGAGGCTGCTCCAACGGTAAATAGTCTAGGTGCATGATTTAGTTCACTTTTTTGTAAGGTTACATAAATTTTCCAGCGTTGATTGTCACACTTGACTATATTATGAGAAGACGAAATTACGGAACGGTCCCTTCAGAAACTGCGGTTGTGTCCACCACCCTACTTTTCGGAAAAAGAGATGTGTCCCTTTTTTGCCTATATGTGCCTTGACCTTTTGAATTGCTTCCCGCGTTTATAGGCCCCTTGATTCTGAAGGTATACGCCGGTACTTTTTTAACTACGATGTATGCGTTGTGGACAACGTGTTGTAATTTTCTATCTCAGGGCTTGGTATGAAGAGCGTTATATTGGAACTGAACACATTGTGGTAAATAAGCACTAGCGTTACATTACACATGTTTTGAACCAGGTCCACGGATTAAGTCAAGTGGATTTTACACCCTTCCCCAAGTTGCCTTATAATTCCTCTGGCTCGAACAGACAGGCCCAAAGGTTCCAGTATCATTAAAGACATTCTTTCACCAAATTTCATTAGATAAAACGTATTTTACAACTAGAATAAAATTACAAACAAGTAGTTCATTGTGTTCTTTTCCGCGATGGTATATTTCTTTGGAGGGGCGCTCTTTCTAGGGTAGATGTTATGTTCTTCTGTTGGGCCAGGTTGAAAAGCAAACAGATCTTTGCAGACACGGAAGGGTGCGTTAAAGGCCCGTATTCCCGTCATTTGCAAAATATTTCGTTGCATGTCATGCTTCTCACTTCTCTACACCCTCTGCTGACCCAACCTTGGCACGCGCCATTTACTCCTGAAAAGAGAAATGCTTCTGTTAGAAAGATGTTAGTATCAAACCCCACTTTAATTGTTTAATTTTTATTGGGCTCATATCTTGTGCCGTGCTCATTTTATTGGGCCTTGATCTGAGAACGAAATGGATTATGGGCGAACACATGACGTAACAGATGACATTTGAATCTTGAAGCCTTGCTAATCTCGGCATCCAGCCTTCAGTTGGTATAAAATTCAAGTTCGTTGCATGTTCTTTCGGGTTATCCATATGTGGTAAAGTCATGGTTGGTTGTGCTGTAAGATCATGTAGAAGAAGACAATACAAGGGCTCTGGTATTCATTTCTTTTCATTTCCGACAGATCCTCTCCAGAGGAGAGCATGGGTCGAGAAAATTAGTCGACATAATTTCAAACCCTCTGCTCACTCAAGAGTATGTAGTATCCACTTTGAAAACAGTTGTTTTGAAAAGGACCCGGCAGTTTTACGTAGTATTGACTGGAAGTTAGACCGACCAAAGATCAAGCATGATGCTGTTCCAACCATTGCTTTGGGTTCCGAGGGGCATTCGTCCAAGGAAGAAGATACTGAGACTAGGCCCATGCTGCCTACGTTGAATGGCAGTAGTGGAAATGCAGGGAGCACAGATGTGCTAAGGAAAAAGAAAATCGATCGCCTTCGGAAACTGAAGAGAAAGAAATGCCAGGTTAGATTTTTAAAATTTCTTGATAGAGGTATTTTTTCTATTTTAATTTTCATCAGTAGGCCAAATAGGAGACCTTATTAAGCCCAACTAAAATGAAATTGGCAGGCCCCCCTTTTGCTAATTTACTGGCGTTTTTTTCACAAAGCGTAACTTCGGTTGGTCCCGAAAAATTTTAATTTAAGAGTGAGCTCAGGCTTTTTAACACATATGGGGAAATAGTTTTTAACTGGAGATGTTCCCTTGCTAAAATGTTATGGTTATGTTCTATTGGTGACTAAAAACTTTTCCAAGCATCCAGCAAATTGCTTGTATGTCAGAAGACATATTTGCAGAAGCATTTAAAGCAATTTATAATGTGCATGTTTTATGCATTATCTATGATTTTTTTTATATTGGTCACTAAACTATTAAAGGTATATCTGCAAATTCCTGGCATATCTGTTAGTTAAAAGTTTTTAAGTTGTATTAAGCATCTTTTGTAAATCAAATAAATCTACAGTGGCTAACTTTTTGACTGAAAGCTAGCATTTTACTAGGCTTCAGAGCAAGGTATATCTGACTGTTTTAAACAGATAACTAAATCATGAAAATACTCATTTCCAACTATTTTTTGCTGTATATACATGAAATAAATCTGCAGCTAAACCTGCAGTTTAATAGGTGAATAAGAGGCCAATTTTTTCAAATTTGAAAGAATGCATTCATAGATTTTTTCTCTGTTTTGATTTGGAGATAAAATGCACATTGTTAGTTTGATAATATATTTGTTCATGGTCACCTTACTTATAAAGCTTAGTGCTAAAGAATAATCTGATGGCTTTGTTGAAACTTAACCCTACACAGATTCTGCTTGTCCTTATCTTCCTGGGTTATGCTTGCATCAAGCATTACAAACAGCTAAAATAATTGCTTGTTTCTGACTCTATTGTGTTGCACTTATGGGATTGCCCAAGTCTGTATCAAAAACCAAAGATGGAAAAGACTTGTTTAGTTACAAATGATTCAAAAATTCTAAAAAATATCAACAACACCCTTCAAAAATTTCTTACCAAGGGGTGAAATAGAAATATAAAGAATGGCTAAAATTATAGCACCAGCTTGTGATACCCAGTAGTTTGGTCACTGCTCCGTAATGTAGACTTAGATTCAATTATCACTAATGGAGTCTATTTTGTACTGTGTTTTTTTACTTAGGCAGCTATACCCTTGGGCTGCTATAACTGGGCTTCCTGGAAAATATTTTAGATTTGATCTAAAAAAGTCCCAAGGTTGAAGAGGAGTGCTGCTTTGTGTATTTGCCTTTTCCTCATCAACCTAAAATGGTTTGGCATTTCTCTCTTTCCTAAAATTGTACCCCTTTGCATGGATGGAGTTATAAGAACCCATACAGTAAAAGCCCACATATAACAAGTTACTTTTGTAAGAACTTGCAGATGAAAATTTATATTTTATACCCTTTTAATTAATCACCTTTTAATGCAAATTTTAAATAATAGGTTCTTACTTAAATGATTACAAATTACTTTCAACTTCTATATTAAGTTATGTAGTAAGTGTAAGTAAATATCGGTAGTGCAGCACATTCAAGGCAAAAATTAGGAATTAGAGGAGCTTTGAAGTGCCATAAGAAAGCATTGATTGGATAAGAACTTAAACCCTAAATTAATTAAAGATACTCCTTGACTAAGAGCCTACCTGACTAAGATACTTAACTGAAAAATATATCTTATATGCAAGCTTCTACTGTTTTGAAATTATCTCTAGATATATGCAATCCCCCCACCCCACCCCCTTGATCTAAATTCATTACTTGGGTGCAAGGGACCTTAATATACTACCATACTCAGGCACCACAGAGCAGGGGGGCTGGGAAGGGGCTTTAGCCACTTTTTGCAAAATATTCTAAATATTAAGTAATAAACTACCAGTAAAGCCTCCTTTTATATGGTTTTAGCCCCCCTCACTTTTTTAGACCCCCGCTTTTCTCAACGCTCCCCAGTGCCTGATACTTTATAGTCATTCTCCCCCACTCATCAAAATTGTAGGGGTAGGAACTTCTCTCAACTGACCTGATCAAATCAATTTTCTGCTAGATAACTAGGTTAAGATGATTATTTAAAATCAGTAAATGCTTCAAAAAACAGATGTCAATATATGATGGCTTTCTTCCCTAGAGTTTCAATTAGCAAGTTGAGTTAGAAATAATGTCTACAATCACCTATTGGGGGTAAACATCAGTTTGAACTGAAATAGTTAAGCAAGGACTGCACAGGGGCAACCCCCTAAGCAAGTATGAAATTTATTTTGCAGTACATGTGCATATCCAACTCATATATAAGTTTCTTGATATATAATCGTTTTCTTTCTAATGCTCTTTTTCATAATTGGTCAAGAAGTTTTCTAAAGGTCCACTCACCTCATCTTCCTCCTCGCTCTGGTTGACTGGCTGAACAAAGATTATACGCCCGGTTTCCTTGATTTCCTGGTTGTCGTTTCTCTGGGTATTTCCTCTCAGTTTATTAAGTGCTCTTGTTGCCCAGTGTGCCTCTCTTTTTCTTCTCTGATAATCTTCCTCTCTTCTTCTTTTATCCTCTTCCATCCTTCGCTCAGCATCTTCTTCTTGCATCCTCTTGTTTCTGTCTTCTTCTTCAGCAATTCTTCTCTCACTGGGTGTCATCATTTCCAGCTCTCTTTCACGGCGTTTTTTCATATAATCGCTAAGTTTGCAACTATGACCAACACCATGGTCATTCCTCTTTATCTCCGGAGGGGTTATTGGGACGTCAATAAGCAAAAGCCCACCCTTTGTTGGATCCCCTCTGCAAGGGGGTCTTTCTTTTGACGTTGGCCTATGACGTGGGTGAAAGAAGTCGTCTTCTTCTTGGATGTTGTCTTCGGCGCCATAAGCTTCTTCTCTCTGGTCTTCTTGCACCGATTCAATCATTGGAGCAACTGAAACTCTATTGCGTTTTCTAAGCACGCTTTTCTTCTCTGCTTGTTTGGCTCCATTACTCTCATCATTCTCATCACCACTTTTGTCGTCTCGCAATACTTCAGATAGCATCTTTCCGATTTTGTGGCCTAAACCTTTGGACTTCTTTTTCTTCTTGTCACATTTGTTACCATTCTTGCCCTTAGTTTTGGTTTCCTCTTCTTCGCCAGTAGAATTTGGAAAGAGTGCGTTTATATTTTCATCGTAGGTGGCTTTTGGCTCGTCCGTTTGGTTCGGCACTGCTTGCACCTCTTTTTTACCTTTTCGTTTTTCATTTTTCAAAAGCGCACTACTTTCATCTAATTGTGAAACATTTGCTTCTTTTGCACCTATTTCCACCCCTTGTTTTTCTGTTATGTCCATGACCTCATCGCATTTTTCTTGTTTTTGTTTGTCATGTTTCTTATCCTTCTTTTTTCCCTTTTTACCCTTCTTCTTTTTGTCCTTATTCTTCTTTTTCTTTTTTGACGATTCTTCTTGATCCACGGTGCTGTCCCCCCATGCCATTTGAATTCCATTTGTAGTATCCGGAATCGGGGGTAGTGCCCCAAGAACATTATCCTTAATTTCATCTTGCTTATCCTTCTTCTTGCTTTTCTTTGTTCCCTTTCCCTGTTTCTTCTTCTTTTTACCTTCATCTTCCTCCCCCCAAGCAAGTTGCTTCTCATCTTCAGCACCAAGAAGAATCTTATCAATCTCTTGTTTATCTTCCTTCGTCAATGATTTCCCTTGGTCTTTATTCTCAGGTGGCAACAAGGGTGCATTTGTAAGTGGCGAGGCTGAAGTCTTAAAGCACGTTGTACCAGTGATAAGTAGACCCAGGTCCTGAGCATCACCTTCTTTTTCATCTCCCTTTTGAGGACATGTTTGCACCTCCTGTAGCTCTTCAATATCAGACTCAACTGGTTCCATTTTGTCAAGGAAAAAAGAGCTGTCTGGTCCAGCATTGCTAGGATCTCCGGCATTTAACTCGAGTGGTCGATTGGGATTCGAAAATTGCTCTGTTCTTTCAAACCTTTCGTCATAAATATCTTCAGAGCTCCCAATTTCATTAACAACCAAGTCTCCTTGTTCTTTGCCTGAGGGGAGTTTTACCATTGGTGTTTTAAATGGAGTTTGACATCTGATACTGTTCGCCTTTGGGGTCTTCTTAACATCCTGTCCACCTGTAGACTCCTGGTCAATTTTATCCGGTGCTGGGCCTAGGGTCCTTGTCTTTGATCTCACTGGAGAGTTAGATGCACCTAAAGAAACATTTGTGAACTATAGCTTAGAGGAGAGCACCACGGGTAAAGATACACCATGTAATGACGATGTAATGACTCAGTATTCGAGATTGAATTTAAGTAAAACTGTGCTTTTTGGAAGAGAATATCGCTGAACTTGCTAGAAACGTTAGGAAGCACAGATGATATCTGTAGATATAGCAAAGAGGGCGAAAATTGTATTCAAGTCTATTTTTTCAGCAATTGTATCTGTGGTTACTTTTATCGATGCCAGGTTTTAATGGAAGACTTAGCTACCTTGTTTGTTGACTGTCTGTTGCTATTTCCTTTAATTGTTCAAACTAATTTGTTTCATTGTTATTAAAAAGATAAATTCAAGTCCAACATATTTGACATACCTCCAGTAGGTCTTCGATCCACATCGAACCGCGATGTCGAGTCCACTTGTCCGGGTATCGAGTCTTCGTCGTCACTATACACATCCCATCTTGAAGCGTCGTTTTCGACAATCCTGATAACCATGTTCTCACATTCACTATCTTCATATCCTTCTTCCGAACTGCTCAACTCCTCGATATCAGTGCTGTTCCATGACTCCACCGCGTCCGGGCTGCTAACGCACGGAAAACAGCTGAACAACGTATTGAAGAATCTGCAAATTCGCCGCAAAATATTGCTCCGCGGACGAGAGCGGCGACGATTGCGGCATAAAAACCTGTTCCGTGGTAAAACAGGCATCTTTATGACTATCTCAACGAGAAACCAAGAAAACTATGCTTTCTGGTTGAAAAAATAACGAAAATCACTTCCAGCTAATTTGCGATGTTACCTTCGAAACACTTCGAAAATTGTGGCGTATTTCTTTCCAATCTGATTTGTTATAGTTTCAAATTTGACGCCATATCACAATTATGATTGTGACGTCACAAACTTCAGCCTCCTTAGCCAACTCAGCTCAATATCAACATTTTTCATTCCACACAAAAATGGAGCTACTCTTGAGCAGTAGGCGCACAAACACCAAATGAAATTAAAAGGGTTTCTGAGAAACATACAGAACTATAGATACAGAATATAAATGGCCAATCCGATATCCAAATTTAAAATTATAAAAACTCCTAAAAGTCCTTTAATCTTTTGAAGCAAGATCAAATTTTCATTGAGCTTGCTTTATTTTTCAGTTATCAGTCATAAATTACCCGTTAATTTCAACGTGAATACAGATAGTGTTTAAAATTAAAGTGGCTTATTTTCAACACAGGCTTTTTTACGTACAGTACCGTAGCACACCAATTTTAAATGGCTTTTTGAGCCTCAGCATGGTTTATCAATATCGATGCCAAATTCTATGAAAATCAACAAATCGTGCCAAGATCTCTCATTTTTATTTGAAATTTCCTGATTCATGATATCGATATTGGTAATAATTTCAATCCTATAAAGAAAGTGCATTGTCTCACAATAGTTTTAGTTGTATAATCTGTTGGGAAACTTTAAAAAAAATATATACACATTTTTTCAAGTATAAAGCTGTAGCAAAGCAATAAATACTTTTTTAGGATTAATATCATCATTGATGTTGATTACAAGGTACACTGTTTTTATTTTGTCAGTATTTAATAATGGCTTGAAAAAAATCCACCAGTGAATTGATGTTGATCTGATTCAATATCAAGCCCCCTTTTCTATTTTAATTGACTGTTATGTATATGATTCTCCATTTTTTCCTCGTTGTGTGTAAACATTCAAAGATCCATGAATCATATAAATTGAAGGTGATCGTAGCAGTGTTGTTATTTACCCCAGTGAGGACTCCACCGGGCATTCATCAGTGGGGTGAATTCCCAAATTATACATTTTCGACGGAGATCAAATAAAAACCGGTTGGCGGAGGGAACAGAATTCCCAAATAGTAGAAAATGTATAAACTGCAGGGGCGAGGCTAAAATTTTTTTTAGAGAGGTAAAGAGGTGATTTTTGCTGACTCTTTTTGAGGGTTTGGTGAAAAGATGGATACACTTACATGCTGCTTTTATGCGTTCCTGTTTAAAACTTTGAAAGTTCAACTACACACAAATGTCAATATGTTACAATTGTTGCAAAAAGAGTACATGTTGAGTACAAAAATTGCTTCTTTGGCCCGGCAAAAAACCTTAATGTGCCGATAGACAAAATGTTGGGGATACCGCACCCACCACCCCCGTACCCCCTTTGGCGACGCCCCTTGATGCGACTCGGCAAGGGAGCAAAGATTTTAGCGGGGAGAGTAACAGAAACCGGGCGGGGGCATTTTTTCTACTGAACCTAGATTGGGAAGTATAATCTCTTGTTGGGTCATCATTTTGCTATAGCAAGGAAGCTTTATCGCGGACTCGTTGTTAGGAGTGGTTCTTTTCGTGAAAAGGTCTGTCTATTGATGATAACATCTTCACCTGAGATTTTGAATGCATTGGAAACGTTGAAACACCATATCGGCATGCTGCACTCAGCAATCATCGGTGTTTCGAACGGTTGTCTGTGATGGGTTGCCCACGAAATGATATAATATATTTTTATTTTGTCCGTAAGAACGTTTAACTTTTTAAGTATTCCTGTTAATTACCAGGCTTAAGTCAATGTCGCTGAAGTATAAAATAATCTTTTTCCAGTAAGTTTTTGTCCTGATTTGGTCGTCTCTTTGAAATTAAATTCTCCACTGATAAGACGAAGCTTTTAGTTTGATCTCGAGTATCCAGGCCCTAGTCTAACTTTTATGAGCAATCGTTCTTCTGATTTGGGCTAACGGGAAATAAAGTGGGGCTAAAATTTCTAAAAGAATAGAGCAAGACAACCTGTCGTCTACCTTTAAGTACACTTTCAGATTTTTCCACGGCTTGCATTGCCGCTTAAGCCACCTGCTTCTGTGATCCTCTGGCAGTAGTATTAAGATACATTTGATCAGATATATGTAATTTCGGCTTCATCGACCAACACTTTATTTACAGTGGTGCACAGGGGCATCGCCAAAGGGGGGTATGGGCGGGGCGCTTGTACTCCCACCCGAACACTTCGTCCGTCGGCACAAAAAGGATTTTTCTGCCGGGCAAAAGAAGACGTTTTTTCTCACCATGTTGTATAATTGTGAGCCTTTTTGCAACAATTGTAGCGTAGTCACATTTCTGTAGCCGTTGAAAAAGTATGAAATATTGAAATCTATTTTGAAGTAAAAAAAACGCATAAAAGCAGCACATGAGAGTATTTATCTTATGACCATATTTGTTAGCAAAAATATGTGCCCCTCCAAAAGCATTTTTTGAATTCGCCCCTGGTGGTGCAAGTAGTAATTAAATGCATCTTTTTGCTACTAATACATAAGAAGAATAATAGAGATAAAATATTGATATGGAAATGTCGCAGCCCCAAAAAACTTTACTCACCATTCATTCTTATTTTCACGAAACCTTAAGACGATGAACTCATAAATCACAACCGTGAATCGGTTTTGGGACGATTGAGAAATTTTTCTGTATCTCTACTGTATATTTACTTAACTTAACGGTGAAGGCAGAAAAAATTATGGATTTTTTCCCTTCGAACAATAACCATACCAAGAATGCCAGCAAAAAAAAGACAAATCTTGTTAAATCCATTCTTTATGATGATTTTTGGACTATTTACACTTTACCTTTTATCCTTTTGAGGGAGGTAAAATTTTTGCCGTCAATCTTTATTGAGTTTACAAAATGTAATGATGGGCTAACATATAGTTAATGAAAGGGAAGAATGCTTATATTTACTTTATAAACACGTGTGTAATAAAGTTCACACAGGAAAAACACACAGCAAAAAATATTTGATTATCAAATGGCATTAATTAACAAAATAATTTCTTAACTTTTGTGGTGTATTAACATATCCTTCCTTTATTACTTGGCTACAAAATGCAGCAGATTTGTTTGTTCAAGGACAGATGCTTAATTATTGAGGAGTTTTCATGTACAGTTCTGTTTTTAATGCTTTCCAGGAAATATTGGGGAATTTCGTTTTGAAAAATTCAGCAGGTCTGCAATACAACATGGATTCTGTGCAAATTCAAGACTCATTTCAATGTTTAAAAGTTATAATAGTTCCTGACAGTCTTGTCCACTGAGTAGTGGGCCTTGTTCTTCTTGATATACCAATCTTCCACTCAAAGCAGCTAATCTTCTTGAAAATGTTGCTGCTTTATTTTCTACGACTTGACATGGCCCTGGATTAATAATTTCAGTTTTTCTTGTCATGTAGCATAAAAGGACATCTGACATCATAAGGCTTCCTGGTACTATAAAAAGTGTCTTCAAACCAAACAGAAAACCTAATTGGTTGACAGTTTCAAAGATTCCATTGAAGCCATCAAATTTGTTGACTTGTTGTTTTTATCTTCACATGAGACCCATCCCTGCACCAGAAAGACCAAGTTGCTTATCAACTGGTGGTCCAATCTCCATGAAAACAGCCATGAGCCGGTGATTTACATTTACCATTTTCCCAGAACATTTATTTGTGCATTCAATCTAAAATACAAAAGAACTGATGTTGCTACTGAGTAACATAAATTTGAGTCTTCAATCAATTCTGCTTCATTTTCATTGGAATTATGTTTTGCAGGCTGCTTTTTTATATAAGATATTAAGTCCAGAAAGGGCTACTCAAAATCATTCAATTTTCAAAAGCAGTTGCATTAGTCAAAAAAACACAAATATCAGGCTTGTTGGCATAGCACATACTACCCATTTCAGGGGGCTTAGAACTTCCTGAATGGAGCCTGAAGTGTGATAAATCTTGCCTGATTAGGGGGTCTTGCTCTTCCAAGCCCCTATAACTCCTACCCACATGGACAGGGTGGACACACAAAAACACATGGTTTTTCAACTATTGGCCTATCCACATGTTGTATGCCTCATATTGAAAATGGGCAAGCTTGAAATATGGGCATATATATAATCAAAACTAACATAGATTGCATTCACCTGACATTTTTTCAGAACAAACACTGTTTAACTGGGAACGAACCCACCAGAGTCAGATGCGGATCTAGCCAAAATCTTGACTTTAATTTGGGGGTGCTTTTCCCTGGTACCTCTTTGAATTTTCACTACCAGTGCTCTTTTAGCAATATCTATGTACCATAAACATACAGGGCCCCATGTGTACCATTAACAGAAAGGTGTGCTGGTAGTGAAAATTCACGAGGTTAGGAAATTTTAACTTGTCTCCCTTTCTCTAAAATGTCAAAAATAAACTCTGTTCAGCATGCCCTTTGATTGATCTACTTGCAACTTCAATTTCAATTACCATGACATATTCCAAAAAAGAAAGTTTAGTCCTTCTACAAGAGCTTCGAATCTCATTTGCATCCATATTTCATTTTGTGTCAGGTTGCGACATATGATTACAGAGATTCCACACTTTGGAGCTTTGGATATCAATATTGAATAATCTTTTATGCATTGGTTTTCTTCGCATAAAAGAAACATATGGGCACTGGTTTTCACAGGTTTTTAGCAAACAATAGCCATCAGTTTCAATAGTGGAGGATAGATGGCATACTCCAAACTGTCACTTCGAGTGGCAACTAATTTCCTCGATTTGGAATTCCTTGGATGCTTTGGGATAAAAGACGAATTGAGAGGCTGGAAACTCTGTTAGAATCTTTGCAACAAGAGAGAGCTGTCCATACGAAACTAGGAATTGTGTGGGGGTTCAATTCAGTATGTAAACTGGAAGTTTAGTCAGCCTGGGACTAATGCAGCAATGTTGCAATTGAAATTTTAGATAAAAATTCAAGATTCCATTCAAAGAGAAATATAGCCTTGACCGATCTTCTTAAACCTATGCAACCTGTCTGAATCCACACCTGAGAGTGGAGTTGAGATAGTCAATAGTCAACCAAGAGTGATCTTGGGTTAGCTGTGTTCACATGGAAAAAACTGGCCCAGCACATTTGGTTAGAGTTGGTCTTAAATTAGAGTGATGTCCATACTTTGAGGAGAGTTGAATGACAACCCAGTTACAACAACACTTCTTAACACAAGAAAAGTTTTTTATTGTCTGTCACTTTAACCCCTCCCACCCTCCATATTATTTAATCACATTTATACAAATTAGAAAATTGACCTTGGCCAAAAGTGGGGAGGATGTCAGTCCTCCCTGTGGTGTCTCCAAGGTTTAAAGGAAGTGTTACAGAAATTTTATAAATCAAACAATCATCTTTAAATTCCTGAAGCACCTCATTTTCTGTTAAGGTTGTTTCATTGAAACTTGTAACACAATCTTGGAAGCACTTTTCTGCTATCTTGTTGTAAAGTAGGATGAACTCTTTGTACTGTAAAACACAAAGTTTCAATTAACAATTACAGTAAAGTTTGAAATACATCTCATGGCATCAGATTTATTGTATCACAGAGGTTTTGAGGGGATCTACAAATGTTTTGTTCATATTGGAACTTAAGTAAATCTCGTGATTGGAACTGGTTAAGTAAATCTCTAATGGGATGTTGGAACTGGTTAAGTAAATCTCTAATGGGATCTTGGAACTGGTTAAGTAAATCTCTAATGGGATCTTGAAACTGGTTAAGTAAACCTCTCAAAATTTTACAGACAGGTGCATAGACAATTACATTTTCTATGCTAGTTTATCAACCTAGCATTTCTAAATCACTCATTATTCTATACAAGAACTATAAATCATACTACTGTACTAAGATCTATTTGAAATACAATTTACTGAAATGACTAATAGTTAGATTTAATTTCAAAAATTTGAAAATTTCAAGTTAAATCAAAGATAAACCCAAGAATGAAATACTAATGCTTACATTTTGGGCCGCCAAGGATTCCTTACTAAATGCTCCTTGAGCTGCCATCTTGTTTCACGTGGGTGAAGCAACGCCAAGTGCGGTCTATATCGTCTCGGATTCTTAATCAATGCTGTCCGGAAATGATCATTATCAACGATGCAGAAATTACAATCTTATATCTTTTTAAATAAAGAACTTAGTGAAAGTGAGAATCTAAGCGCATTTTCATAGTATATGCTTCGTCCTTGTTTTCCTTGATATTTACCATCTGCTGAGCCCCAGACCGGGTATTATCTTTGGATACCGGACTTCTGGACTGTACTCCGGACTTCATGTTTTCACGTGGCCGGCCGGCTGTTTCAATCCTTTGGATTTGCCTGATGTGAGAGAGACTGGCCTAAATTACTTGTCAAATTTTACCAGAAAAACTGAAATCATTATGGCCACTGGAGAGCAAGTAGACCCAGAGCTACAACAGTTTCTAGCAATAGAAAGCCAAAAGGCGCGATTTCAATCACACGTGCACAACCTTACAGACATTTGTTGGGAGAAATGCGTGGAGAAGCCAGGATCAAAGCTAGACTCTAAGACCGAAGGATGTCTTGTAAACTGTGTAGAAAGATTCATTGACACCACGAACTTTGTCGTCAACAGGTTATCAGAATCCAGGGGGAGATAGTAATTGCTTCATTTTAACTGATAGTGCCCTAGTTATTTTCTCTAATGTACTGAGTGGATGTAAAGGAAAAACTTGACGATGAGCATCATGAAGATCAAGTCCAAATTTTCCAAAACGAAGACTTCAGAGGGACAATTAGTATCCTCGTTATATTTACTTGACGTTCTGTGTAATTTGAAGGAAATGTATTGCTTTTATAACAGAACCTTCTTTCATTTGTTCCCATTTCTGCGTCGTGTGCATCAAATTGCATAATCTTTACTCAAGGAATCGTTCACAAGTCAGTTTTTATATATATATGCCCCGATTCCTAACTTTAACATGAGTCTTAGCAGGGCCCTTGAAGTGGGAACTGAGGTATATTTGTGCTCGTGCTCTGAAAATGTTCTTTAAATTTACAATTAATTCCTGAATTTGAGTTGGCATTGTAAATTTTCTTTCTTCATATTAGCCAAAAATGGATCAAATAATTGGAATCTTCATGTTGAGATTAGCTGGTGTCCCAAATTTCATGTTGTTTGGACAGTCAGGCTGCCAGTTAAGCTGTTTGAAAAATTTAGCTTTTCCTTTACATTTCACTGGAATTCGCTACATAAAAAAAAATTTCACTGCAGCAGCAAATTCTGGTCAAATCTTAAGAGATGTCTAGCTGGCCAAACAACAAGAAATTTTCAATAGAGACTTGTTTAAACAACCCTCTCAACCCAGAACATGCTTGGTTGTCCTGAATTGGTATACCTTTGACCAATCCCATTCTACTGTCACAAAGTTCTTTACTGAGCTAGCAAGTTCAATTTTTTTAGAATCCATTGATTATATCTTTAATTTCATGAAGGGTGTTTGACTGTTAACTAATTTGATGAACTTGTTATTGTTTGCTGTCGTTATGGTTTGTTGGGCCATGCTCCCTTGCATTTGTTTTACTAGTGTATATGCAATACAGAGGAGTATTTTGGCTTCCTGTGGATTTTATTATTATTTGTAAAACAAAGGTTAGATGTGTGGTTCATAGCATTTTCATTCCCTTGGTTAATCTATGAGTATTTGAGGTTGTGACATAGTGTGGGTGTCACTTTGCTTGGTGAAGCCTCAATACAATTGTGTTGTTTATTTTGCCAGCCCTCCCTCCCTTTTTTTTCTTTATATGTAAACTGCTTTTTGGTATAGCTGTGCACTTTCAGTTTCTTTTTATGGAATCATTAAATCGTTTGATACCTTTATGCATCTTATATGCTATTTAGTATTTTTTATGCTATTAGGTAGGACAGGTGCATCGTCTCTTAGTGGTGAAAAAGGCTTTTCTTGTCAATTCCCTCCTCTTTATCAATCAAATTTAGGGGTTATTATGTAACTTATTTTAGTAACACCTTCCTGTTGGTGGTTTATGGAGCGATTTGCACCAATTTACAAACAATCCAATTCGCTCTCCATGATGTAGGAACATAGCCTTATGACTCGACTTTCTGATGTCTATGCCCTGTTTTCTTTAGGGGGCTTATTGCCTTCTTTTATACTGGTATTTTATTCCCGAGTTAGAAAATTAATAAATCCTTCTTTCTCCCCTATAAGGATTCAACAGTTTGAAAAGCACCCTTGGTCTAACATAAAAGGAATAAATTGGTTTTTCATCATAAGCTTTATTTGCATGACAAGAAATTTGGCATATTTTCTAATTAGGGGGGCAAAATAAGTTTATTACACAGGTAAACTAAAAGATTTAAATAGCTAATTGTGAAATAATTGCACAATTCAGCATTGCCATCTGCCTTTGTCTTCTCTTGATAAAATGTTGTTTGCAAAAATGACAAATGTTTCCTGTACATCATATTGTTACATCTCTGTGTTTGAATCAGTGTCCCTAAAATCATTTCTTCAGGGTAACTGTTTGGGGCTGTTTAAGGACTAAATTGTTTTTGACCCACTGCATAAGAATAATGTCTTGCAATTTAAAGACCTAATTTTTATTTTTCCTATTTTCAAATGTGGTTCCAGAGAAGTAACAATCAATAAAAAATATGCATGCCAATGCAAGTAACCTTTCTTAGTTTTGGGCCAAGTCCACCAAGAATGTGTTAAAGAGCCAAAATGCAACTCAGTTTGTGCAAAATCATTTACATGTTGAATTGTTAATGCAAGAAAAATATGCCTCTGAATGTACTGTTGAAAGTTTTCTGAACAGAATTTTTACCTTGCCAAACTTTCTTTTAATTCAGGAGCAATTTCAACAGAGACAATTTGTGTGATCTTTTCATTTGTTGAGACTGGTACCAATCAGCTTCCACTTTTCAACATTTAAATTTGTTTTTTTTATGAATGACAGGATAGTCATGCAGCTCGATTGGATTCTGATTATTGAATAAATTTGATAACTTTGTATACAAACATATTTGACCTTAAACAGCCAGGTCCAATTTTCATTCCCATCAAAAATCTTGAATCATAAAACTCTTCAGTAAATATTCATTTATTGTTGCAAGAATAAGTTTTTTTAAAGAAACATTACATGTTTTTAAAAAGCAAATCAAAATATGCATGCACCAAAAATATTGATATTTTCATTCAAACTTATTATCAATAAAATAAAGGGAACAGTTGAAACTCTAGCAATGGTCAAAAAACTTCACACTTGTGCATAAAAACATATTTTAACATTTACATATCGACACAAAGTAACTGGAAGCAACAATTTATCAAATGTTGTTCAAACAGATACAAGTTTTTTAAGCCATAACAAGGAATGTAACATATAATGCACTTGCCACTAAAAATTCCTTGCTTATATGAGAACGAAAGAATGGGTTTTTATGAATCATCATGAAGTACTTGATAGCTAGATAATTTTTTACACAATTTAAATTGTTGATGGGTTGTTGTGATTGATCGGGGCTTGGCAACAGGATTGTTGTAAATCAAAAGATTGAAACATGGTAGATGCCAGCCATGAAAGCCTGCACATGCTCATAGCTGTATTTTAATTAGACACTTTTCAACTGGGGTGAATTTTATCCACAGCCAAAAAATTTGCATTACATGATTGTCTTTATAGGTACATAAAAGTGAATTATAGAATGATTTAAACCCAGGGATAGCTGTTTATTTCCAGTGGCAAGACAAATTTTTTTTTCATTATTTACAATGCATATCAAATAACATAAAATGCAACGTTTACTTTTAAAGTCAGTGCTATAGAGTTAGGTGAAAACCATCACCACGATAATGGTGAAATATATCCGAATGGAGTATTGATTACAATTCTCGATGAAAATTTACATCAGATTGTAAAGTTCAGAATGCAAAATAGAAGCTATAAAGCAACATCCCTACTCTTCAACTCTCACTTTTTTCCCTTTACTGTTGTATGCATCCATTTCTTTCAAATACCTCTCTTTATCTTTACGAGCCAGTTCTTCATATTTACCCTTTTGTTTTTCTGTTAATTCTTTCCACAATTCAGATAAAATTTTAGCTATTTCAGCAACAGATAGACCAGGGTTGGTTTCACGTACTGCTGCGCGTTTTTCACCACAAAAATGGAAGTATGATGACCTGCAATGCAGAGGAAATTTAAAAGTTTAGATCTAAAGTAATACTAGAACGAGTATATTTGTCTCAAACCTGTGAAGGGCCTTACATAGTTAATATTCTTGCCTCTCTGAATCAGATATGGACTAATATTAAAACTAACTCTTTCTTAGCAATAAAATCTCATGGACATTTGAAAATTTTCTGGGGTGAATTGGAAAAATGACAGGCATTGTGGAGCTGGGGCCATGCGAGAACTCGAGCACAGCAGTAAACGCAGTATGAAATATTTTCCCAACCCATGGAAATTTAAAACATCCATGGAAGAGAATAATAAGCACATACCAATAATATAGTGAATATAGTTTATATACCCCTGTTGAAATGGCAAGCGGATATTAGGCCCCTAGGAACGACATGGCGCCATGTTCTTTATTGATAAAAATACAAAACTACAGCGAAAATTCTACATACATATTCCTCTTGGGTTGATTTGGATCCTTCTCTTTCTTCTTTCTTTTTCTTTTCTTTCCATCATCCTCGTCATCAGAGGAAGGTGGAGAGTAGTCAGCCATCTCCTCTTCGTACCTCTTTTTGTCTGCCAAGGCCAGCTTCTCGAACTTCTCTTTCTCCTTTGCACCTAGATGCTTCCATTCCTCCGAAGTCTCCTTTGAAAGCGTTGGAAATGATAGTTTTTCATCCTTGCGTTCTGACCGTCTCTCCTCAAGAAAGAAGATGTACGCTCCTTTCTTGCCCTTTGGCTTGTTTGGGTCCTTCTTTTTCTTTGATACCTTTGGCATTTTGACTGGTTACTATGATTTTGTTTTACCGCCTTTTCTCCCCAACTCTACTTTCAATGTGAAGACTGTTAATACAAGCATAGCGTGGCTTTAGTCAACGCAGTCAAACAAACCAATCATATCTCAAGAATTCAATCACGTGCTTTATCACTTCTGACAAAAGGGCGCGAAAGTATGAAAGGAGGTCTGGGGCGATTAAATCTGGATTGCTCTTTAGGGAAAATTAGAAAGAAATATGGTCTACCCTTCCTGTAAGCTATTGTGTTTAAAATTCTCTTAAATATACCCTAAGCTAAAGTTTCGTAAATTGGGGAGAAAACATTAGCAAAGGAATTCCTTGAATATAGATAAAAGACACGTTTTTTATTTTATAAGATCAGCATCACTATTTGGATCAGCATCACTAGGGTAAGCACTTAATTTTTTTAATTTGGCCTTTAAATTCTGTCGTTTTAGTACTAAAAGTTTCTTATTTGTTTTCTTTGTTTGGGACCTAAAGTTGCGTTGACTTGAGCCTTTTTGGGAATATAAACGCAGATCGTCACGAAAAAACCCACACATATCAAAATAAAAAGTATGCCATCTTTTCCAAAACAAAATCAACAAAATAAAAACTTTTGGACTCTTTTTTTTAAAATGGAAGTTTTACAGTTTCTTAATTTTTCTTGTGCCTAGTACTAAAGTTTTTTGGCATCCTAGAGTTTCTTACAAACCGGTTTTTGCAAACGTGGCTCTATTGAAACCTTGAATTTAACTTGTTAAATTTGCAGGGCAGGGCAGAGCAGGGCGTGAGTTTGGAATATGCAATTTCAGTTGGAAGACCTAATTTTTAGATTGTGAATGTAAAATACGTAGACCTTATTAAAATTAACAGGGTAGAGCGGACCCATCCATCAATCGTTTTCCACTAATCGTTCACTTTTTATCATTGAATATATCTAATGCTCGTTATGCTTAGATGTTGCTTTTCTTCTTACGACAAGTTTGAATGTTCGTGTTACGTTAATCCAAAGTTAGATATTACCTTTACCATCTTTAGTGTTTTTATGCTTAAGGCTAAAAATTACGGTTATTATAGAGAAACTAGAAGTCTGGAATTAGGGATATTTCCACCTATCGATTCGGTAGGTACAGTAGATTTATAGGTCGAAAGAAAAATTCCTTAGGAAAAGTTGGAATTTTCATCCTTCCATGTCCCCCTAAAATTAGCCACTGTTTTCGTCCCTGTTTCAGAAAAATCATATAAAAATTCGTCTAATATGTCTGTGAAATCTACTGTGATGCAGGCAAAAATTAAAGCAAATAACAAATGTACACTCCACACCCCATGTTCTACTCATTCGCTCAATTTGATTGATTTGGTCTGCCTCCAAGTTGTTCCATTCATTTATTCCCTATCAAAAATAGAGAAAGTGCATGCTTCTTTTCAGCTTGCACATATCGCTGAAGGATAACAGAAAAGTTACAAAGAGCTAGTTAGGTGTTAAGAAAGGAAAATAAATGTGAAAGAAAGGAAAGGTATATACCAGCCATTCTTGAACTCCGACCCGCAGCAAGTTTCTATCCGGCCCGCAGCAAGTTCATTATAGGGATGGCCAGAAATGCATCTAGAATACTTGCCACATCAAGTTTGTCGAAAGAAAGATCCTAGGCAATACATGTAGTTTACAATGGGAGACATTTAAAACTTATTCATTTTTATGCAGGCCCGTAGACTGCTAAACTGGATTGAGGGGCATGGATAGAAATATAGCTTATTCTTTATCTGCCTTACGAAATACTGCGCTTATAAGATCTTCAAACACAATTTTGGCAAATTATTGGGAGGGGGCCCTGCCCCCAGTGCCTACGGGCCTTTTATTTTGCAGAGTTCGTCAGGGCAAATCTCGCATGGTTTTCGCCACGTCAGCAAATTTCCGAATAAAAAACTAGCACAGTCAGACCACGCCAATGGAATTATGTCGAAATTTTTCCGAAGAATTACACCAAAATTTGGTGTAAGTACCGATGTTTTATGCCTAAGATATTTGGCGAATCATTCATGTTTTATACTGGACTAGAAGTATGGATGTACTGGAGCAAACATTTTGTCAGAGCTGAAGGGGTTCTGAAGGGGTTGAGCCCTTCTGCTGTTTTGATCTATACTCCCAAATCAATTTGGTTAGCATTAAAATAATGTACCTTCCTAGAAATTGAGCCACAAAATTTGTCATTTCCTTACCACCTTAACCTATGATTTAATGAAAACATTTAAACTGAGGTCCCGAAGAGAACATTTATCAGATTTTGGTACTTCCAGTAAAGTATCGTATTTATGCATTAGGGATAGTGAGCCCTGGGCCCAGGATTCTCTTTCTTACCATGGGGCCCACAATTTTGGAAAATGCTTTTTCAGTACTTAAATACTGCAAAGTGATCTCTTTATTCATTCTGTACTGTATCCACTAATCTTGAGAGGGTCTCGGTATTATTGCAATAGAAGAGGGCTCCTACCAAACAATACGAGTTTTCACTTAATAGCAAAATCAAGAGAAAATGGCAGTAACTTTGGGAGGTAGCCCGGTAGCCCGACCGGCCAGTCCGCCCCTGCCAATGTACCGTGCTTGGGATACGTGCTTAGCAAGCCCCACAAGAGCTTTTTGTTAACGGAAAAGCTCTCGAAAACACCACAAAAAGAGAGAATTTCAGCTGCATAGGAAGAAGGTTTTTTAGAAAGTATGAAAAATTGATTTTTTTTCTCTGAAGGTATCGTCAAAAAGCTTTAAACTTTGATTCTTTCGATGATCCTGTCCCGCCAAAAAGAGAACAAATGCTATTTATTAAACTGTTAACGTATTTTTCATGGTAAAGAAAGATTTTAATAAAGGGAAAGGTACACTACCCCCTCCTTGCCAAACTAATTGTATCAAAGTATCGACTTTGAAGTTCTAAACATGATGAATCGTTTTGACAAATCCTGAAGGTTGTTTTAATTCTATAAATTCATTTTTATTGGGAGCGCTTTATTCTCGAAATTTTTACTATCTTCTATTTTTAGTTGATTTAGTTCTTCTGTTGATGTTCTTATCTTCATATTTCATTGTTAAGACGTGCCTCATTTGTTTCTCTTCCCCGTCGTATTTTGGTCCTTTGTTTAATGTAAACAATTTTGATAGCTCGTTGAGCCATAAGATTATTTTGAAATTTTGCAAGACCTTTTGAATCATTTCAACATTAAAATAAATCGAACTTTTAGAAAAAGTAATGAAAGAATGTTGGTCAAAATCGATTTTGGATACAGTTTCTGGCCATTTTTAGAATGTTGTATTTCTGAGATGTTTCTTACCACCAACTATTGTTGGCTTTTCCCGTGCCCTTCCCCAATCTTAGGAGTTTGGCCCCCTCACTTAAAATATGTTTCGCTGACCCTAAAATGTTCAAAAAAGAAACTGCAAACTAAAAAATCGTTTTTGAAAGCTTTAGAATGTATCTACTCTAAAGCCATTTCAGATAAGTATGTATTCAAAAGAAATTTTAGTGAAACGGGAATTTTTTTGCAAATTACGAAATTGCTGGGGTTGGGGTATATATTTTGCGTCAATTCGTCGTAAACGGTTAAAAAGGTGGCTTTTAACTGAGCAAACGTATCGAAGATTTAACGCTAGATCAGGCATGAGCTAGGGTATTTGCAAGAACCAGCAGAACAGATCGCCGTATACTGTGAATGTGAATCATATACTGGAACTTTTATTTTGCAAAATTTTACCTAACTTGTATTTTTGCCTAACGTACAAATTTTCGTAAATTGCAATAATATTTTATCTGAACCAGTGGCGTCACGCAGTTTATGGTGCCTTAATTCAATACTAAAGGCCCCCGATCGAAAGAGGCCTTCGTTGGAAAGGTGCCCCAAAATATATGAATATATCTATGTTCTTAAGGTTTCTTTAAATATTTATGAACTATGTTGAAATTTTTTTTTCAAAGACTTTCATTTTTTTCATTTTTGCAAGACGCTTTTCTGTTTAACATACTATACACCACTGGATGGGCCTCCTTTCAGCTCATAAATTGGGGCCTTGTTCCGGTTTTATTCTAAAGGGCCCAAGGTGCCTTGTTTACGAAAAGTAGCCTTCATTTAGTTTAAGAAAAGAAATTTACGTAGAAGATTGATCTATGTTTGGATTTTTTTATGCTTTTTATGGTAATTTGTTGAAAAGATATGATGATTAATAATTCTTTAAGTCTGATCTCCTTTTTACAACAATATCGTATATTTAGAATTGGTTTCTTTGTGGAAAAAACACCGTAAGGATTTCAAGGGCGCAGTGAGATATTTCAGGGAGGGCGAATTGTAGACATTTCTAGCTGCTGAGTCAAAAGGGTTATTGCCTGTTATGTTTTCTCCTTGCCTACTGGTCTGCTACCCTGAAAGGTGATTGGTCAGACAAAGCTCTCACGAGGTCCCGCGTTGCTCGGCTGGGTTTCTTTTGTTTTGTTTGAACAGCTATTGTTCAAACTGGATTAAAAAATGGTAGACCTAAAATGGTAGCCTAGAAGGGGAAGTTGCGTTGGCGGTTTGTCTGAGCTAGCTAGTAAACATTCAGAATTCACCTGAAAATGCTCAAGTCCAGCAATTCTCGCGAGCAAGAAAAAGAAAGTGGCAGAAATGGTGATCTGTATTGCTGTCTTCTTGAGGACAGAGAAAAATGCCGTAGGTGGGCTGGAAACGCCAGCTTCAACTTCAGAGTTCAGAAACTCGTAAAGCAGAAAAAGCTGGGACTAACCCTGAATCCTGATGTTAGTAAAACCAATCTGCTTCTTCAATAGACGTACCTTTTCTTTGATTTAATTTTTTTTTAGTTTTAGTTTTCTTGATCACATTTACTTAGCTGTGGCCAATCTATTTACTGTTGTGGTAGCGATCACACCTTGAAAGACCTTTGATATGGCCATTTTGATAACAACAGCCGTTTACTAAAATCAATTCAAATAGATTTCATTGTAATTCGACAACAGTTACTTGCAAGTAAAAGCTTGCATTAAAATAATAAATTTCCATTTTTACTTCAAAAATTTTACAATACGTATTCTTGATTAGATACCGGATGGGACTAGGATATTTCGACACGAAAATTAGCTAAGCTGTTTTCGGGCCCAGAACCAACCTCTGCTGTTATTTTGATGAATTTGTGTGTAAGTTTCGTAGAACCACAAATCAGAAACTAAAAACCACATATTTTCAATTGGACGACTTCTGGGTTCCCGATTGTATTTTTTTGGGTTATGACCCTTTGCTGATATTTGTTGAGGGTCATGATGAAATTTTTCGGACCTCCTACAACTTTTTGCTTGCAATTTTTTTCCAAACCTTTAATCCTCGAATCAACCTTGGGAGCCTGTTGATTTTAGACGTGACTATATGGGATTAGGGCCTTTTTACAGGTACCCTGTAATCAGTTTTGTAGTCTCAGCCCCCCTTGTTTGTGCTTGGATATAGCCAAAAATAATGTAACATAAAGAAGGCTATGAAGAATTGATACTGCACTATAGGTCAGCTATTGACGACTAAACCAGAAATAGAAAAGAAATACAACTGATGAATTGTAAGCACAAAATATTGACGCATTGTAAGCACAAAATATATAGATAGAAAGTTCTTCAATAATTTTGTACTGAGTATACTGGTTTGTTATCATGCATTTAGAAATGGGGTTAATTGCCCCAATTCAAATCCAACCCAAAGATCATTGATATTAAAAAGAAAGTTCTTCCTTATCCATGCTCTTAATTTTTTATATTCATTCTTAGAATGTCATATCTCAAA
Source organism: Rhopilema esculentum (assembly GCF_057945365.1). Taxonomy (NCBI): domain Eukaryota; kingdom Metazoa; phylum Cnidaria; class Scyphozoa; order Rhizostomeae; family Rhizostomatidae; genus Rhopilema; species Rhopilema esculentum. The sequence goes on from NC_142820.1 coordinate 4,871,372, forward strand.
ATTTTTCTTGATGCTAACCATGGTGGTGGTTTTAACTAAACCAAACCCTTGAGCAAAAAACACCAACCCTCATAATTTTCTAATTGCAACGATTACATGACAAGAACAACATACATATATTTGTGATTAACTTAAAAATTTCAGAGAGCCCACCTTGCTAAAATTTTACAACTAATAAACCCCTTCTTGTTATGTTTCAGTAAATGGGCAGCTCTGAATCTCAATTTTTTTAAATTGATTTACCTGAGCAAAAAGGCTGGTTTTAAAAAACTTTCAGTTTGCTTAAAGTCAATTTGTATCATTTTAGTGCAAACATACATATATTTGTGATAATCATAAAAATGTGATTCAAAGAGCCAGGAACAAAAGGAAGAAGTCACCACACTCTGAAGATGAAAATGAATCAGCAGATGTAAGATTTTTAAATGCTTTTCAATAGTCACAATAACTTTAGAGATAATTGATTTTTTAGCTGAATCTATTGACTAATTGACTTTTACTTACTTTTAAGTTGCAGTAGATGGCCTTGTACGTGCATTGTGATTTGTAAAAATAAACTTGAAATGCTGCAGGGCAACTAGCCTTCCAGGCTGCCCCATCAGTAGGTAGGACTTAGATCGACTGAAAATAAAATGTTTCATGTCCACATTTCTAAACTGTGCAGCATTGTTTATGTTTTTAGTGAATTCCATATGAAATGAAATCACACAAGTTTCAGGAAAACAGTATTTTTAACATTTTTCAAAACAATTGCTACCAAATACAATTTATTTCAAAATTGTGAGTTGTTTAGCCCCCCCCCCCCCCTCTCAGACATTATAATTTTGCTAGATATTAATCTTGTGTTGTCTCTGTTGACGATCAAATAGTATTCACTACTAATGTTTCAAGATGCACAGACCTTTTTGTTTGAGTTGCCAAATTTTTTGGAAGTCCTGTTAAATGCAGGATTCGTTACAACTTAGCCTAGTTATTTTGTTTTGAGGGATAGATGGAAATCTTTGCTGAACATCTCAAAGGTTTTCAACTTCCTGCACAATTCTACAACAATAAAGTTATATATTTTTTTATGCTTTCAAAAAGTCAAATCACATAAATTTGTAAATTATCTGCTAAAGCTTTGATTTTTTGTTAAATCAGGATTATCTTCTTTACTGTTAACCTACCTCCACTTTTGTTACTTTGAGATAGATAGCAAAAGCTCTCTTGGTAGTTTCTTCAAGTGGAATGCCTCTATATTGTAAATCATAAGGACACCTTATTTGTCATTCTTTTATAGTCAGGTGTTACCAAACCCTTGAAAATGATGCAAACATATTTTAGTCATTTGCAATGATGTAAAAATCAAAGTTGAATAGCTAAAGCTGAATAATTTCTATGCTACATACATATATATTTATATATAGTTACAACATTTCAATCTTTTAATATTTTGTATTGCTTTCGTAATACATTTGCACCTCTCTTTCGTGTGCTGTTTTATCTCGAATAAATGACATTTTTCGTGAAAATAACTAGACATTTTTCCTTTTCAAGATGGTTGATTTTTCCTCACTACAAATCAGCACTTTGCGGAGATATAGACGACATTTCAAGTTGCAGAATAAAGCTGGGATGAATAAATCTCAGTTGTTGGAGGTTTGTATTTAATTTTTTGTGTTAAAAATCTATTTTTACCTCCAAAGTTGTTTGAGTCATCTTGTCAAAGTGCCATCTTTTCAGTAGTTTGTTTTTTATGCACATTCTTTATCATGATAAACAAGCAGATAAATTGATTTATGCTTTTGGCATGTCAGAATAATCATTAATAGTTAGATTTTATCAGAACATTGCAGCAGTTTATTTTTCCTTCTTTTCCTTCCATCCCAGACAGAATTTATATATTTTGAATTTTATTCTACAGACAATTTCAAGGCATTTTAAAAGTATTCCAGTTCCTGAAAAAGAAACAATCACATATTTTATTTACATGGTTAAAACACACAAAAGCAAATTGGACCAAAGACCACATGACACTGCTTGAATACTTTGCTGATAAATGTAAATATTTGTATATATTTTAGCAGGGTTAGCATTCATAAGTAGTTTAGCTTAAAGTTTAGGTTTGTTAAGGCCTATCAAAGCGAAAAAGTGTTCTGGAACATCTCATTTAGTGCTCAAGTTTACTTGCATCTGCTTCTTTCATGCTGATGTCAAATTTAAAGTGTCAACTTACATTTGATGTTTCTAACGACAGCATTTCTTGCTTTTAGTCAAGTTAATACAATTATAACTGTTAAGCCAGATTTTTTCTGTTTTTATCTTCATTCTTGTTTCCTGCAGATTAATGATGTTGGGAAAGTTTTGATAATTATTTCTCAACACAAAAACAAGAGCAATTTGTAAATTTGTTTTATGAACTGTATGCTTGATTAACTGTATGCTTTGGCCAGTACAGTTTTTGTTTTGTATGAAGTTGTTTCATAGAAAACGTTTCTCAGCCCAAACCCTGTTTTTTTCTATCTTCCTAAGAATTCAGTATATGTCAAAATCAGCCATCAAATATCCTTTTAGATTTTTATATCCATGAAATATCAAAATATCCAAGTTTTTATGACCAGTCTGTTGGATTACAAATGTGTGCCTATAGAGCTTTGTCCCCATACCTATGAAAAATCAATATGTGCAGGCCTGGCCGTTTGAGGCGAGCGATAGCTCGCGCTCGCCCCCACGCTCCCCTCGCAACCTGAGGCGAGCTATGAATTGCTCTCCTAAACAGAACATGAATGAAGAATCGCTCCCCTAAAATTTCCTGTTCAGAGAATTATGAAAACGTACAAGGGTTAATTGGTTTATTTTTGTAATAGCAATTTCTCCCGTCATTGCATTTTTTGCAAATAACTTTTTGCTTGTTGGGCGGTTTTTGTTATGATAGGCATAAACTTCGATCTATTTGGAAAAGGATAGTTGACGGAAAGATACGTTTGTAGCGATTAGAATCTTTCAATCTTAAGAAAACAGGAATATTTTTGGACAACCTCAACAGTCATGTGCTCGCGTTTTCTGATTGGCCTATTTCGATCCAAAACTGGGTATTTTAAGCGTAGATTTTTCCATCTATGTTCTGACGTTTTATTCTCTGAAGAGTGCTAGACGTATAACTTCAGCTTGTTTTAAAAAAATTTTTTCAAAGCCATTTTCAAATTCTGTACAACAAAAAGATTGTTTTGCAAGAGAATTGTTGTTTTGTGTTGTGCCAGCTTTATGTGAAACTGAAAGAGTCTGTTCTTTTAAATACTTCAAGTAAAGGGGGTGCCTAATTCACGGTTAAAGCAAATATAAATTGAAAGAAGTAAAACAGCACACTTCTGACTGAGGCTATTACATTAAGGCAACCGACAGATACTAAAGGGGCTTATTAAGTCATCTGTCGATTGTCTTTGAAGTATATTCTATGTGTTACTGATTTAGCTCGCCTCAGCAAATGAGGGGAGCGATTCACAGCTCACCTATAAAAAAACAAACGGCCAGGCCTGATGTGTTTTTATGCTTCTTAAAGGTATTTTACTCTTATTCTAGCAAATACTTTAATGTGTCACATCAAATGTGAAATAAGACAATATTCTTATTTCTTAGAATGTACAAGTAAATTGTTTAATGTCGAAGTTTCATGTAGAGATCCCCATTTTTACTATGTGTATATTTTCCATCTAGTGGACATGGGAGTAACTTACAGCCGTAAAAAAGCTGACAAAAATACTTGGCACCTGGCCTTAGATCTGAGACAATTCCATTAGTCACAATAATAAGACTCGAGTCATGACCGCCCATCGGTTCGAAATATGACCGACTATTCAGTAGGGCTGAAGATAAGATCGTTAGAATATTTGTGCTAAACAATGTCTCGACAATTTAGGTTTCAAATGTATTCAAACTTTCCACCGAGCACAAACTGATAGATTATAGTAAGGTTGTTGATACTGTTTCAACCGAAAAAAGAGTGTTTATTTTTTTTCAAAAAAGTTGCTTTTTGCTAAAAAGCCTGTTCAGCCCCCCCACTTTTTCAAAAATTAAATATTTTTGACTGTCTTTTTCTAACTATTTTGAAAGAGGAGTATAACAAAAGAACAAACTGAATTTTACTTATTCATTTAGGTACATTCCTATTATTTGTTTATTATTTGCATCAGTTCAGTAGATATCTGTCTGTATCATTGCAATGTCTGCATTTTGGATGTGTAAACATGGCCTCCTGAAAATACTCGAGAAGAAGTAGATGCACATGTCTGCTCAGAAAGTAAAATTCTCTCAATCAATGCAGCAGCTACTTGTTATTCACATCGATGTTCACTTTGAACCAAAGGTCACCCTTTCTTTCTTTCCCCAACATCTGTCACTAGCGCTTTAGCATGACCCCTCCCCTCCCAAATTTTCCCGACAAATCAATAATCAATATTTTTCTGAGAATCGTCGAATTATCTGTTTTGAGCGGTATAGTAATTTGTTAAATTTTGGCCTGGGAGATGCATTTTTAGCCATTCTAGAAGGCCGAATTTCAAAAATTTTCTTGCGCTTGTTTCTCAGCCCCCCACCCAGGTTCAATTTCGTGGGCGCCGTCCCTGTTCTGAAACTTTGCCTCAAGGCGTCTTAAGTCTTGCGCACAGTCCTATTAATGTGCACTATTACGGCAATATGATTAGTCTGGCAGCTTATAATGGTTAGATGAGTTGGGTTGAAAAGAGCTGTAATTGCCGTGTAGGAGTAGAGATAATGGCAAAGAACGAGGTATGGAAAATGACTTTTTAGGTATATTGAAAAAGGACAATGAGGGATTGTACTTGAAAATGCAACGATGAAAATGACACAAGAGAATAGACTGGTCACTACACCCACATATACCATCTACCAAAAAAAGTTTTGGCGCTGGCGTTACCTCCCAATTTCATGATGACGTACGTAGCAATCTTAACGTTGCCACCTCTATGTTGTGCTCCTGCAGTTTCTCGCCGAGCCACGGGTGCGATATCAAGCTGATTTAGCCCTTCCAAATCAGTTTGTATCCCCATATCACAATTTTGCCACTGTAGTCGTTAGAGAGGGATCTTTTTCTACGGACTGAAAAGTGATGGAAAAAGAGCCACAATTTTCGGATGAAACAAGCAAATTTTCGGCACAGTTTAAAGATAATTGTTTCGAGTTTACCATGTGCAAACAAGAATCTGTCAACGCCTTGTGTTTTCGCTATTAGAAGAACATGTCTTGGTTTCCGTGAAAGTGGAAGAAAACCTGCCCAAATCCCATTCGATTTCAAGAGGCATTTGGCGTTGAAGTTTGTTCAGTTTCGCACTTTTTACCTGCGTCTTGAGTGGATTTACTAAAGGACTGCAGTAAGAAAACTTTTATTCTATTTCTGAAAGTTTGAAAACATACGAATATTGACAATAATTTTCGGAATAATAAAGCCTATACGCAATTATATTTTATTTTTCTTTGTTATAATCGCTATTTGTTAAATATTTTGAGGTAGATCTTGTTATAGTAACGTTGATTGTTGAAGATGTTTGAATCTGGTCTTTGCAATCATGAAACTTGATGCGGAAGGAAGTAATAACTTTCAGGTCCAATTTTGTGTTTATGATATCTGGGAAAAGTCGAAATTCAATTTGTAATACGTTTTGGAGGCACCATATAGTGTAGCTCAATCCAGTTGATGGTCTATTTGGAATTTAGTTGGGGCTGTGTGCAAGTATGGAATAGTTACATGCATGTATGGACAGCTTATAAAAAGCTGTTTGTCATATTCCAATTACCAAACAACCATATACAATTAATCAATTTATTGAATAGAAAAACATTTTTTGCAAAGGATCAGAGACCCTAGAAGAGCTGCAGTGCAGGGAGAGGGGCGAAGCGCCAAGAAAAAGGGCAAACAATAGCAAAACAAAGAAAATTGCTAAATTTCGTGACGGCAAGGGGCAACCGCCACCCCCGTACCCCCGTGCTCCGGCATCCCTCAAGAGGATCTCTTCTTGAAGGCTGCTGCTGGAATTAATCAAAGTAACTTTCAGAGAAAAATTACTAAAGTTGTTTTATTAATAATTCACTGTCGCCATGTACTTGTGCCTTAACATCCGCTTCTTCGAATGCAGTGGCAGCGCCATAGTCTTTTCATCTGTAGTACAAATTTATCTACTTACTCTAGAATGGCTGGCCTAGCTAGAAGTCGAATATTTGTAAACCACTAGCTTACGTTGTCGTGTTTACATTTTCCATCCAAACCAAATAATGACGAGGACTTTAATCCGTTAACTTTTGGATGTCGGTTTCGAGATGTTATTTGTCGGTATATTTTTTATGGGTGCGTCGCAATTCTGTCCTGTATTGTTGTGAAATGCACATAGTACTTTTGTTTTCACCGTATGTGACGTCATTGTGTAGTCAGGGTAATTAACGAGAACTACATTCCAATTTCCATTTTTTTATTCTCAGCATTCGAGTATTAAACCGCATACTCTAAGCCGTCTGAAACTTTTACTCGATTATATCTATGGACTTCGAAATAGACAGGTTAAAACCTTTTATGCCCTAGAAAGTTTAAAGGGCGGTATCATTTATAGAAAGAGCGGTTGAAATTATAAAATAAAAAAAAATTTTATCCAACATATTTAACAAAATAAAAGTATTTTCCTTATGCAACTCAAGTTTTTTTGGGGGGGAGGGGGGGGCGGTATCCCGGTCCTTGATATCTTCTGAAACTTTTGTAAGAATGGCTGAAATTTCTAAAAACATGATCTTGTGATTTAGTTGTGTATGTTCAAATGGATATTTTAGTTGCGTTTATTCGTAACTATTACAAATAATTTGCAGGAATCTTCAATCTTGAAGAAAGCTTGTCAAGGATTATTTTTTGGGTCTGAACTTACCTATTTCGGTGAATGACCGGTCGGTTTTGTGACAGGCCCAGATAGTTGTAACCTACCCTAAGTGATAATTTTCCCTAGGTATTTTTGTGATAATTTCCTAGAAATAATTCTGTTAGGAAAACTTTTTAGGTATAGTTCGTAAAAAAAAATAATTCTGAGCTACAATTTATAGGTAGTCCACGGAGCTCTTGTTGGAGCATATTTTAGAGACTACTACCAACCGTTAGAATTTTGAAATTATTTAGTCGAGTAGAAAGATGGGTTTTAATAAGAGGCCTGGTGCCCAAGAGGAGGGATGGTGTGTACATTCTAAGTTGCATGGCACTTGTCAACCCACGAAATTGTGATCTTATGGACTTTGTGATATATAATTGAAAGACTGAAATTCCTTGAAATTCAACTTATCGGTATTTGATGATTCATTATTTGAGGAGAGTTGCACTTGTCGAATGGGGCCTGGCTTATTTCGGCTGTGAAGTATTGGTTGGATAGCTGATACAATAAATCACATTGAGTTTTTCTTGATTAGGTAGTATCCTCGAGGTAAAATGATTCAAAAGTTACTTTGTATTGGGTAAGAGAGAATCTTCTTACAATCAGAACCAAACGATTTCCTACTGCCTATGTCGTTTACTTCACGTTTAAAGACGAGAAATTTTGTTGTTGTTATTCAATTTTGGAAAAAGGCGAACAATCGAGAACTTTTCTAAGACATAAACAGTGAGAACAGTGAGAAGAGACAAACAGTTTGAATTAATGCTGTTACAAGTGGCAGAGAACCAATACAGACTACTGTGAAATCGAGATCTGATATTAAAAAGGAAAGCAGCCATGAGTGATGAAGGCTTTGTAAGTAATGAATCCAGAAAATGATTTACATCTTCGATAAGCATTTTCATGTTTTGAAGACTTTTGCAATATAACCCTACCAGTTTAAATGGGCCTAATTATAGATATTGCTGACCGTCAAGGTCGGTTTGTAAACTAACTTGGATGACCAGAAATAGCAGTACAACGTACCTACAGTGTATTTGAAATAGAATTGTAAATTGTTGCTTTTGGAGAGCAGCAGTGATGTTTTGCTCGACAGAAGCACTTTGTATATCTAGTTGTGTAGATCTGTAGACAGTATCTTAGAAGAAATAAAAGAAAGTTTGATGAAAAGTTAATTTTTTTACCACATGCTGTGTGTACAGCTGTCAGAATAACTGTATCACTTAAGGTTAAGGTAAGACCAGGTGAATGATAAAAACAGCACTGTCTATAGTAAAGCACATGTTAGAAGGGGTTGATAAGAAAATGAAAACCAGTTTATGGGACTTGGTTTTATTGCCGCTAGTATTCATGAACATGATTGGAATAACATGTTTACTTACACTAATTCCACAATTTAACTAATTCCACAATTGAAAAACAGGCTTTTCATTTTCAGTGTAACAAAAATTATCCTTGAAAAAATTATCTCAATGGCTTTGAAATTGTTTGAAAGGAGAAGTGGACCAAATGTGTAGGGTATAAATTCAAAATACTGATGTAGTCAATCTCAAAAGATTGTTCTGATTAAACTTTAGCTCAACCCTCATATATTATTTTTAGGGCTGAAATAGCCTTTAATATGGAATGGACAATGATAAGCAAAGTGTTATTCTTTTGTAAATAATTTAAATACAAGATGTCTCTTTCCAATTTTGATGCTGCCTATGTCAAGGAAAGTCTCTTTTGTTTTCTGATTTCACCAGGCTACTGTGGTTTCCTGATAAGCCATTTCTCTTAGCATGTATTTTGATTAGATTATTCTGTTGTTAGTATCAACAAAAGAGCTTATGCTTTGGTGATTCCTAGAACACTCACTCCATGGTAAAACCGTATATAGATGTTTCATTTTCTTCTTGAAGGGGAATACTAGTTATTTCATGTTTCATTGGTTCCATTTTCTTTGTGTGAGAAATATCTATAGATAAGCTGTCTGTGATGACTTACCAATAAATTTTTTATGCATTTACTTCTGAACATTATTCTGAGAAAATCCGGCATAAATTTAGAATGTCATAGCTTGTTTGGTTTGGTCAGGGGCTCTAGTTTAAGTCATAGATTCATTAAAAAGTACCTTTTGCAAACACGATACCCTTAAATTGTCAGTTTTCCTGTAATAAGCATCCTGCTTTAATTGCCTGCAGCTAAAAATGATCTTGATTCATAGTCATTATCAAGAATATTCAGTTAATTTTTACCAAAGGGGAAATTGGCACGCCTTGTGCAATGGAAGAAATAGTGATTGTAGGAATCAATGTTCAATATTTGAATAAATTTTAATTGTAAAAATGCTGTCTGATATCCCTAACATACTCTATGAATCCATTTTCCAGCATTGGTTAGCCATCAATTAGCTACAATCTTGGCAAAAAATGCTGAGACACTCGCAAAAAAAGAAGCTACTTACAAATATCCTGCCCCCTTCCCTTCAAATCAATGTTGTGATTGGATTGGTAATCAATCTAGTAATCCCCACTTATTCTGTAACCATCTTAACCAACATTGACTCTGGGGGGAAGGAGTTTAGGTCACCAGCACATAAAATATGAAGATATAGCATGCAAATTCCTTTTTGAAACAAATGTCTCAGCAATTTTTTGCCAAGATTGTAGCTGGGTTACAAATATTTCTGGGTATGTTTTTTTAAATTAGCACTAGGTTGCTACATGGGTTGCTTTGTGTAACTCAGATAATGTATCTCTTTGCATAACAACATACCTGTCGAGTTTGTGTTTCTGAATGTGTAAAATGTGTTGTTTGTCTAATTAGTATTACAAGCTTTCTATTGTTCCACCTCTCTTGAATGGAACAGATCTCATCTAAGATGCATGGATCAAATTCTGATCATTGCTTTTCTATTTAGCTCCACAGAATAACAATGAAGAGCAAGAAGCATAAGAAAGATAAAGACAAGAAAAGAGACAAGACCATAAATGGACCTTTAGGTGATGACCAACATCAAGGAGCACAAAATGCCCAACCAGAGGAGGCTTCACAAAAGGAAGAGCTTGAAAAGTTAAAGAGGCTTCCTGAAGATGAGTTTAACTCAAAATTTGAGAAGATGTTGGTAAGAAGTTATGCTGTAACTATTTGTCCATCAGTGTTAGAAATTTACACCTTCATAAATTTACATTGTCTGCATAAATCCCTTTGGATAGCACTGCCATGCAATTTTTTCTTTTAATAGCTTGCCTTGATTTCATTTTACAATGTCTTTCTCTGTAAGGGTAAGAAGTGGCATAACTTTCACGTAATAACAGTTTTGTTTTGTCATATAACCCCAGTCAAGTATTCAATAATCTTAGCATGAAATTACTTCCTGACTCTTATTTTCTACTGCTTTTCAGCTTATTTCAATCGTTTTCCATATCCCAAACATAAATTCAAATAAATTTTCTGCCTGTTTTCTGTCTAAGAGGAGCGTCATTACTATATGATGCATAGAACAATCAAGTTAATTTTAGTCTATTATTTACAAACTTCAAGGCTGGGTAGTTTTGCCGTATTTCTTGTACACTTTTTTCCATCATAAGAGCAATGTCATTATTTAAGAATTTCTTGGTGATATTGTCCAGTTCTTGAAAACTTGCTCAGATATCCATTTGTTTGATTTTTCTTTTGCTCTGGGTGATGTGTTTTGAAGCTTCCTTTGTAACTGTGAAAATTGCTACGAAGTACACTTCATTACTGACCATTCCAGTTTTAGTCTTTCTTTACTTTCACTTAAAATTTATGTTCTAATAATGGTTGAATAAACTCTACAAAAACTATACAAGTTGATAATGGGGTATTCAGAAATAATTATGGGGTTGTTTCAAATTTTGTTTCTCATACTGCCTCTCAGTAGATTGCCTTTTGCTTGAAAACTTTTTAGGTGGATAAAACAAACATGGTCTGTTTCTCTAGTCTAGCAGCTCAGTCTATCAGAATGAACTGGTATTTTAATTTTTGTCTATATAGAGCTCTTACGTTTCTCACTTTTTATGAGGTGAAACACTTTGGCAGTTATGAATATAAGTATAATCTATCTTTCTTTTGCCATCAATCCAAGGAATTTTACATCTTTTCTTTGTATGTAACTTACACTTTGGATTTGTTATTATTCTCAGGATGAAATGAATCTGAAGAATGAAAACCTGAGGGTCCCACTGCGAAAGCAGCCACACGACAAGAAAGTTGATATGCTTTTTCAATTTCTCAAAAGACAAAATGCATTGGTAATGAACATTATGTGGCTCTAAATGTTTGCAGCTGAAATTTTATTCTCATTAATGTTAGGAGCTCTTAAAAGTGTTGGAAGGGTTCATAGGGTAGATTAGAAAAGTCTTAAATAGGATAAAAGGTTAGGTAGGGTAAAAGTTTGAACCATGTATTAAATCTAAGTTATCAAATTTTATGCCAGTCTTTTTGTTTTGAAGTATGGGTTTTAATATTGAATGTTTTTGCACAAAGCCATTTTTTCTTGGATTGATACCGTTCTTCAAGGTACCACTCTTTATAGCTAGCACATAAATGGAAGCATATGAATGGTATTATGTAAACAAACTAAAACTCAAGCCCATTTTTGCTCAAGTCTATTTTAATAGCTTTGAACCATCAAGTCCTTATTTAAAGAGTTTTCAAGGTTGCATTATCTAATTTAAATACAGTGTTTTACCAGGGAAAAATGTACCTGAAAGATTAAACCATCCCTAATGCCAGTCCCATTGAATGATAGTACCAAGCATATCCCAACGATTAATTCCTTTATCTTGAATCTGCTTTTGTAAATAAGCAAAAAGTCTACAATGCTTTCTCAAAGTGTTTGAACATTCTTATCATCTTTCCTACTCAGTGTCTCCCCTCCACGATCTAAAATGGTAGAATCCAAAAAATAGCGAAACAGGGAACAAAAACAGTGTATACGTTGTTTAGCAAAATGTTCGTCTTTCCTTCAAATATTGTCTAAAGGGGGAAGGGGGATTGCTCCAATAAATTTTGGCGGCCATTGTAGCCTATATTTGGCCAAAATGCAGCATTTTGAAAATGCTATTCACAGGAATTGAAATTGATTTAAGACAACCATTTAGGGAAGAAACAGGAATTTTTTTAATTGGCATTTACCTTAAAGTTTAATGTTTTGTTGAGGCATTCACCTTAAAGTTTAATTTTTTTTCTATTGGAATGTATTTTGATGTGAATTATTTTGAAATTTCAGCGACGCAGCTCTGGCCTGGTGTCCACAGCCGACTACATTAGGGAACTTTCAAAACTTGAACATGGCGAAGACCTCTTGCAATGCCTTCAGTCTTTGCGAGTGTCACTCACTGGTGGCTTGCTAAGGTATTCTTACATTTGTTTTGGACTCAAAGTAAATTAGATGCTTGTAGGCAATGGCAATACCTATAAATAAACGAAAATCAACGAATAAGGGATTGCTTTGGGTGTAGCTCTTAAGTTTTTTTCTGTGTTTAATGCCCTTTATTGTTGGCCGTGTGGCCGTCATGTTTTCTTGGGCCTATCTTTAATCTCTTGAAATATTCCCTGAACGCCTTTTTTAGAATAACTGCACCCAGGATTTCCTTATTCAAGAGCCCCCTCTCAGCTTATATATTTGTTTGTTTTCGACCAAAACGTATCTAAGGATGCAGCGATAATAAAAAACTCAAATTTCATAGAAGCTATAGAACAAAACGTAGACTACGGCAAGAGGAATGTTCTGCACAACCGTTCCTCGAGCGCTTTCATTCTACTTATATGTTGTTTTTATAAAACGATGCGCAAAAAAGTCACGAAGAGGATAAAGAAAAAACTAAAGCTATTTTCAAAGGGTCAGAGTAAGACTCTTTAGACACATTTGTATGATGTAAGAGTCACTCGATACATCTATATTTCTGATCTCCTCGCATACAACCATGTTTCTAACCCCAACCCTCTCTTTTTCATTAGATAATTCAGAGTAACATATTATATGCCAACATCGTGCCCGGTAAAGCAAATTTTTGTCGCTATAGGGAGATAGCACATTTTGGTTAAGTCATAATGTCAATAGCTGAAAGTTTAAAGTTTTAGAATGGATTTTTTACGTATATTTTTTTCATTTTAGTTGGATCAAAGAATTTGGAGAAAAAGGTTTAGATTGTTTGCTGAATATTCTACGTAGCTATGTTTGCAGGTATGTTTCTTTTTCATATTTTCAACCCTAACAAATCTTTGAAGCTCCGATATTAACCTGGGCTTCATGACGGCAGCTGATCGACAAGTGTTACAAATGTTTAGCGTAGATAGATATTGCTTTTCCTTGTTCGTGTTACAGCGATTTCTAGCTCATTGCAGTTTGTTGAAGTATATGAAAAGAGTGACACAAAGAAATACAACCATTTATTATCGAAAGGAAATTGAATTATTTAAAAGTGTTTAGCTGTCAAAATCGCCATGTCAACGAGTTCCTAAATTTTCTTATGAGCATTAAGCACTTTTTTAAAAATTGAATTGTGTAATCGTGATGCCACCCAACGTTACAGTCAATTAACTGGAACAATTTGATAGGCAGGGGTATGAAGTTTACTGAGGTACCCCTGTCTAAAGTTTTAAAAGGCACTAATTTGAAACCCTAGCTGGCACTAGGGCACTAGTTCTTCATGTCTCCCTTTTAAAATAACCGCATTTTTATAAGGTTTGATCCTACCGCAAAGATGCAGTAATCTCGAGTTTCAACCCCACAATTCTTTACGCCATTTTTCAACCGTTTCAATATTTTCAACTGATCACAAAGGTAGGAAATTCTCCGTACTCCCTGTTCCCTTGAGAATCCCTTTCATTGAAAATCTCACGAGTTTGCAACTCTCGTGGAACTTAAAAGAACACAGTCTAACTCTCTCAGGGCGTTCATAAATTATAATATTTTATGCATACTGGCCTTGTTTTTAAATTTGCTTCGTTTGTCGTGGTACTGAATACATCATGCCTAAAATGGAGCGTGGCCTAAAGAAAAGACTGAAAATTTTTGTAAAAACGATTAAAAGGTTTAAGTTGCGAAGAAGAAAGTCATGTTTAAGGAAAAGCGTTTTACTTAAAGACGAACCAGGGATTAGTAAGAAAGTGGAATTTTTGAAAATACGCGTGAAATCGTTAGACAGGTACGAATTGCTTTGATTGTATCAGACATATTTTGTTGTGACAAAGCGCTTCATTGCAACACATCTGTTAACAATCATATCGGGAATGAATTTGCTGGTGCCATTTGTTGGCAGTTGAAACGATGTTGAATACAATTGCTGGAAGCCCCTTTCAGCTCAACCATAATTGCCTGTTTATGTTTATCAGATGTTAAAGGCAATCCAGCTTTTGTAAGCCTATTACATTCATGTCTTCGCGCACTGTTTTAATCTATTTCAAGTTAGCTTTTGCCTTCTGCAATGTCGTCGAGATAAACATGCTCAAACTCAAATGTACTGAGAGCTCATTTAGAAGTGTTTTCTATCTAATATTTAAAAGAAGCGATTCTTCGTTGTCTAGCCCTATGCTAACTGAACGTAAAAGAATACGTTCCTCTAAATGTTGCTATACTCTTCAGAAAAATGGTATTTTAATGCCTCTGTTTTTTCTAGCTCTTCCCAGCTCGAACTGAAGATCCAACACGAGTGCGCAAAATGCTTAAAGGCTTATATGAACAACGGGGTGAGACTAACAACTATACAATTACACATAATTTTTCTATATCAACTATATATCAGCTTTTTTGTTGATTCCTACCTATGCTCGTATTTTTAAATAATACACATCAGTCATTTGTATTTCAGACACAGCAGCTAAATTCTGATAAAGTGACCGTCATTTTTTTCTTGAGAGGTACCTTTCGAAGTCCCTTTTGTGCACGGGCTTGCGCCCACCTCCCCCCCCCCCCCTGCTAAATTTTCATGTAGCATAAAACTGACAATTTACAGTGTATATGATATTAAAGTTTATATATACACAACTCCCATCTAGTGTTATGAATTTGTTTCTTATGCTGTTTTCTAGTTTGGGTTGAACATGATGTTGAAAAACATTCAAGGACTTACGCTGCTTGCCCAGTGCATCCGACTGGAGAATCCAGGAATGATGCAGGACGTAGTGAAAGTCATGGCAGCTGTTGGTCTGGTTGCGTAAGTATTTCAGCATATGATTTGTGCAGTTACATCACTATGTTTTGAAGAAAAAAAGGAAATGAAAAATGTCCTGTGGGACCGTGTCATTGGACAAGAGGTGACAAATGTGACTGTATTGCAATGACAGTCATCCTCAGAGTCCGTTTACTCTCTCTCTCGAGCATCTTCCGTTCTGGCTTTTGTGGTATGATATAATTGAATCCAATCAGGGGCGGACACTTGCTCAGATATTGGGGGCAAGCCTATTGTTTTGATAAGATGACGTCACATATCCCCCATTGTTTTCGAACAAAAGACCATAGTATTCCAAAAAATTGGGGGGGGGGGCGACTCCCTCTCGTCTCCAGGTGCCCGCCACTGGTAGGCAAAGTGCACAATGAAAAGGTGCAGGAAATCTATCTAGCTATGCAAGGAGCGGGAAAGGATTGAGCCCCAATGGCCCCCATCCCTGTTCTATTTTCATTTCTTGTGCTGCATTTTTAACAAAGACACCAGAGCGCCAAAGGTAAATTTTTAGTTAATTTACAAAGATTCATTTATGGAAAGATTTCCAACTTTCTTTTGCAGCATTGTTCTAATTGAATGATAATGCTTAAACCCTAATATAACCTCATAATAATGTTTAACATGCTAGAGGAACGATGAATTTTTTATATTCGTGTATGTGATTTGCTCATGGAATTGGTCATAAACTTTAAAAGAGTTTTTACTCTGACCCATTTTTCTCCCTACTATCACCTTTCTCTCTCTTAATTTCGTTAACTACGTCTGTCTTTATATCTATCTATTTCTCTCTTTCTCTTTGCTTTTTCCCTCTTTCTGTTTCCCTCTCTTATCAAACCTTTTTTTCTCTTTTTGCCATCTTTTTCCAATCCTCTCTCTCCTTCTCTACTAACGTCAAAAGCACCCTTGTTTTCTCCTTATTTGTCCTCAATATCGATCACCAAAATTATCAGCTTCCTCCAAAATATGCACTACTTATATATTCCAGCTATACTGTAAACAGCCTTAGTTTCCTCGTTTGCATTTCTGTTTTGAATCCATTTCAGCCACGACAAAGCACTTGAAGCTTTAACTATGAAGGCAGAAGCTGAAAATAAACCTCGTTTTATTGCTGTTGTGGAAGCTTTGAAGAGCACACAGTCAACTCCACCGCTTATGGTAAATCTTTATCATTTTTACTAGGTTTTCAATTTTATTTTTCCCTTTTGGAACGGAAAATAAATGACCCAACATAGCTTTTTTCATTTCACCTTTTCGCCAACATCCGGTACGAATTCTTTAAATTTATTGTCATGAATTTCAGTGCCAATGCAATCAATGCACTGGATATTAAATCTCTCTTTCATTGCTACCATTGTAGCTATTAAAAATCTACATTTCTTGATACAGTGGCTTAGACCATGTAAAGAAGACATACATTTTGGCCGTGTTTTCAAATAAAAACTGCCAAGTAAATGGGCTCTGTCATTTCAGCAATATACGAACACGACAAGTCTTGATCTCACTATGCACAAAATAAATTTGTATAAGCAGCATTGTATGCAATTTATCAGATGCATGCCTTTCAAAATTTCTTGTAGTTTGACATGCAAGTCGTTTACAAATTTTGTCTAAAATCTTGCATCGGAGGTTTCAGTTCAGAGTAAGAAATTGATATCTGTGCCTCGGTCGAAGTTAGAACGAAAGTATCCAGTAGCAAAAACTAGTGTACTTTCATGGTTGATATTGCTTCGTATCTTAGGTTGCCTGTCTGCAGCTGATCAATGCAGTAGTCAGCACCCCAGATGATCTCGATTTCAGACTTCATCTCAGAAACGAGTTTATGAGGATTGGACTCCTGGAAGCCTTACCGGTACGTTTTGTTTTATGTTATTGGTAATAATCCCGCATTACTAAGAGGGTTTCACTCGACATTAGTTTGTCAGTGGCAAATCAACCATGCTTAAGGTGCTGTCCGAAAATCCCCAGAAAGTGTAGTAGAGACGCCTTAAAAGTAAAAGTTTGAATTACGGTGCTTGAATGATGGCTACATATTGCACAGCAGAAATTTAAATGCAGATGATGGTCAAAAACTCGCACCTGGAATTTCAAGTACAGCTGTTAGTATGAATTTAGCCCGAATTGGGATCCTGTTTTTATGCTGTGTCAATTGTGACGGCATTATTGGGGGCAGGACCAGCAAAATCAAAGCTGATGCATAGCTAGAATGCCTTTCACAACTTTGAATTAGGGTTTTCATCATTCACCCTGTAGTGAAATATATAATTTCCCATCCTGGTTGCTTCACCATTGTCTTGCTTCATTTTTATTTGTGTCTTGTCCATCATCGTTTGTCATTCATTTACTTGCATTCCTTTTACAACGCTTTTTCAAAGTCTCTTTACATCGTTGAATAATTTTAAACGATTTTTGTTGCACTGAGAATCATGTGGTGCATACAATGTGCAATGTTAGTAGGAGGTCTTTTAATACCCATACCAAGTAATTATGATGTTTGGCTGATAATGATCACTACTCCACAGTGTCAGTGAATAATAGGGCCAAACAGACGCTTTCGTCATCAAATCTATTTCATCTTAAGAAAGCAATGATAAAAAATTCATCGCCTTGTTCTACGGTACTAGTGAACAAAAGCCTTCAAGATAAGTTTGAAGTTACCCGACAGGTGATCTTGCCATGTCAGTTAATATTATGTGGTTAGGATGGCTGATAAATTTGCGGAATCTGAGTGGAAGTTTTAAGCATGTGTTATTCGCTGAAACTTCTTTGATGGCTTCGAAAATTGTGCAAGCAGTCGATGGAAGTCGTAGAGGAAGCAACAGTCGCAGGAACGTCTTTGACAAGCAGAAGAAAATCTTGCAAGTTTAGAAAGACGGTTTCAAAGTTATCTCTCGTAAAGTGTATGTTTTTTTGTTGCTTTTGTCCACAGCAACTGAGGGAGTTTGACCAAGACGATCTAAATGTACAGCTGGAAATTTTTGACGACCAGAAAGAGGAAGATGCCCTTGAGTTCCAGCATCGTTTTAATGATATTGCGATACACTTGGAATATCCTTTTCAAGCTTCAAGTGATTCATTTATTTGCATACGAAGCAATGATAATAAGGGTATTTGCTTATCGTAGAGATCTTAATGTAATAGATGTAGATTGAACGATACTGAACCAGAAATCGTTGCTAGGATTTCACATCTAGTGCCTTTGTTGACACTGGATATACATCTGCCTATCTAAGCAGTGAAAATTATATATCTTTTTGCATTAGATTATTCTTCTTTGGTTTGATGTCACGTTGACAGAGGTAATAACAACGGTTTGGTGTCACGTTGACAGAGCTCATTCAAATTGTGAAACTGACTGCTTAGGACAATTATAAAACGAATTCATTTTACATTTCAATATTGGTTATAAAATTGCTGCAAGGCCACAAATTCTACCTTGGCTATGTTTCTCACAAAACAGCTGCAAAATGTATGTCTCCGTTGCGAAGTTTGTTGTTTACATTTTTCTTTTACGACAATTCTCATCATTTCTTGAAACATTCTATGTACCTAGAATTGTTAGCTTCCATCACTAGTATGAAGTGTTTCGATCTGAAGTCGGCTACTTTAAGTAATCTAAACAACACATTCTCAAACCAGGGCTAAACGACAAAATTACGTTGTTATAGTGTTTGGTTTTCCATGTGAATGTGGGAGCAGCAGCTCAACTCGGCCTTCTAATTTTTTCATTTTTTTAAAACCTCTTCTACCCACGATTAACGTGTATCCTTTTTTAGTTCGACCACTGATTGCAACACCTTTTTTTAGATTGGAAGTATCAATTCCTTTTTATTTGCCCAATAAAAGTTACCAAGAACAGAGTTCTTTCTTTCTAACCCAGTGTTGCATAAGGTTGTATGAAGTACCTTAAGTTGAGTCTCATAAGCTTTTGCACTTTCTTCAATATTTATCTTGAAATGAAAATTCTCTTTGAGACAAGTTTCAGAGATGCCGATTTCTTCTTCGCGCAAAAATTTGTCTTATCATCTGTAATGTTGGTGCTTTTTTTACACAAATGCTTCAACGATTGTCATTTCAAACACCTTTGTGCCGAAAATATTCTACTAGGGTGAAGGTGAAGTTAGACTGCTAATAGTCCCTTCCAACTACCAATGGTTACATCTGTTGTGATCGAATATTATTTGCAATGCTTTGTGGTATGTTTATAAGCAACAAGTGGAAAGAGCAAATAGGCATTGTTTCCTGAAAAACTTGGTATAGATATCAGTGAAATTCGCTTCTCTTTGTTATGAAATTTGACCTTTATTGGTTGTTGCTTCAATTTTCTTATAGTTCAGACACTTTCGTTAGATACGATAATAGTTGGTCTTTGAAAAGGAAGCGGGAAATCTGTCATGAGTGATTCTAGATTCTTAACGACGTGCCTTTTTAAGACAGACGTGGAGAATCATTTGCAACTCCTTTAAACTGTGTTGGTATAGGGAGCAACGTTTGCTCCACCATTCAACAGACTAGCTGCTATATTGCTGCAACAGCAACTGGCTCCTTATCCTACACCTTGCTATAAAATCTTCCCTTGGTTTCTATGTTGTTCGACTATTCTTGAAACCAACTTCATACTGATGTACTAGTACCGTTGCAATTGTAAATTTCTCTGTGCGTGAGGCATCATTTAGCAGAGTCAATTATAGCGAATTTGATAGTGCAGTATCTTGTTTTATTTCCATTGTAGTGCAAGCTTTGAGGGCTCGTAATCAGGCTTTAAAACGTACCTCAAGCCATGTACGAATATAGACAGTGAAATCTTGCAGTACAGAAATCATATTACCAGTGTGTACATTGCCTCAAAGCTTTGGAAATTATGATTCTTGCGTGCTTTATGTGAAACAGCCAAGAATACTTTTCTTGGAAATGTACCTTCTTCCCATATCGCAAAAGTTTTGTTAATGATACACGATTGTTGATTGGCTGTATTGAAAGTAAATGTGATATAGAGGCAGCTAAAAATCGTTCGGTATACCTCGGTCTCAATAACCATTGGAATTGTTTGCTGTAGCTTGCAGCGGAAACAGTTGAAGTAGCATTTTGTCTGAACTAGAAAACATAAAAGAGTTAGTGCAAACGATGGGCAAAGTTAATAAAGAGTTTTCTAGATAGAGTAGAGTTGTAGAGGTTTTAGGTAGAGTTTTACAAACCGCAAACAGCTTTACTTCGTTTTCATCTTAGACATCCTTTTTATTGACCTACTGCTGTAAACTCGGAAATTGATTAGTGGTTGAGAGTTTGGCCTTTCTATCTCTTGTTTTTGTTTTTTAACTCTTTCTATACCTCAAGCGTGCTTTTGATGTTCATATCAATGCCTAAATCCCACACATTTGATTTTCCCATACACAAGAAACTGTGTATAACATTTTCTCGATTTCGTAGATTAATAAACTACGTGGAATGCACAGATGTGTGGCTAAGCCTTCCCATATCTCATCATATATGCACCTGCCTATGATTGAGGCCCTTATTCGCTAATATTGACAAAGTCGTCTCGTCTAGGCATGAAATTTTGTACTTTTACGTAGCTGCCAAATGATACAAACTCGCCTTTAGTGTGACTGTTGCATTTGAATTGTGAATCTATGTTCTGTAGCTGGTCTACTAATTTAAGATGAGTATTTGAGACAGTAGAAGATATGGTAATAACTGCTGATAGACGTCAATATTTCGTTCGACTAGGATGAAGCAATGATAGAATTTAATGTGACTATGACAGCATCCAATGTTGTTCGTTTTAAAATTGTAAACAATACTTGATGGAAATGGGTATTACCTTTCTGGATATAATTGAAATTGTCAGCTTATGGATTCTCGAGCGGTTATTCCTTAATAAAGTTTTCACTGATCCAGATGAAGTTTACAAGTTGGTCAAAACTGTCAACAAAGACACGGCCTCCGAGCAGTATTTTCTTTCTGTCCTGCAACATCTTCTCTTGATCAGAGATGATGTGTATGCAAGGTAATTTTACTTAATTCCATTACATACTGATAGAAAACACATCCTATTATTTAGACAAAGGATGTTTCTTCCCTCATATCTTTTGCACCGCCCCCTTACTTTTTTAAATGTTTTTTAAAAACTCTGCAAGTCTTTTCGCTTTGTTCTCAACTCATTTTTTATCGCAATCTTCATGTTTTCATCCTGAAGCACCTTTGGAAACCGATTTTGATGACTGAATTCGCACAAACAAATTTTTATTTATGACGTATTTTTTCTTAACATTTTTCCATGTTTATCAAGGACTGCCCTTAATTTTTGATATTCGGAAAGTCCTTGATAACAGACTTTGCATAGGTGTCTTAAAACCAGAACCTTTTGTAATGCATTAGTTTATCGTAAACCATTTACATGTAAATCTTTTATATGGATCCATCATATCTCTTGTGTTTCTTAAAGTCAATGCATCCATAGTATCTCTTGATCTTTTTAAGGGCAATGCAAATGGTTTGATAATATTTTATCATTTTTATACTTCTTTGTTCCATGGCAAATGCAGAAATAAAAAATGTAAATTAGGCAATATAGAAATTGTGGTCTGGTCTAATCGTTTTCTAATTAGAGTGTATAGTTTGGAATTATTTTTATATCTTTGTTTTGAAAGTAGTTTATTTAACCTAAATACTGTAGTTTTATGCCCTCTACTAACGTTTTTCTACAGGCCTCAGTACTTCAAGCTGATCGACGAATGCGTTTCGCAGGTTGTGCTGCAACGAAGCGGATATGACCCCGATTTCAAAGCGAAAAAATTGCCAATTGATTTTGAGCATCTCATTGGTCAGTTTTCAAAAGTTTTTGTGGCTCAGTTTTTAGATTTGCAGAAAATTATGAAATTTCAAAATCATAGACTCACTAATATTTATTGGCCTTTGATCTCATACAAGGCTGTCACTTACTATTGTGATCAAGGGTGGTATCTAGGTCTCATTTACCGACAAAGTTAGTGAACCATCCCTTATTTGGCGACTAGATTGAAAGTTCACGGACGAAGCACCCCTAGAAGGCAAATCACGTCTTGTTTGAAGCAGAATTTTCTAGAAGGTGGCTGCTATACCCTTCAAGTCCTCCATCACTTTGTCCCTTCACTAAGCAGTTGTCTGTTTCAGTTTTTGTCCCAGAACGTTCATGCAACAATTACATTCAAACTAATACCTTCTTTTGTATTCAATCATTTTGATTTTTTCTTATAAAATACTTGATTCATCTTAATACTGCTTAATACTTAATATTTTGATTGTACAGATGTACAAATCGACAAGGCTAAATTCGATGCAATCAACTTGAAGGTCAAACAGCTTGAAGTGAAGGTAGAACAATTGTGTTGCGAGTTTTATATAGATAGTGCACTTTTGCAGTTTTCATTGATGTTAAACAAAAGGACAACACCATATGCCCGCCTTGTTGTTCAGGGCATGCTTCTTTAGGACATGCTGACGTAAGATCATCTTCACGCATTCTACCCATAATGCACTGTGTCAGTCTACAACCTCGTTGTGGAGGACCTTCAAGAAATCAATTTTGCAAAATGTTAGACTTTGCTAAAATTAGATCTATGATTTAATTTAAATCGCTATAACCTAAATAGTGACATGGGTTGAAAAATATCACCCGAACGATATTGACGACCTTAGCAATGTAACTGAATCATCGCCTCATTTGATAATATCTGACAATATCATTCAGATTCAGTAGCTGTTGAGTCAGTGATGATCTGTGACAAAATGATAGTCCATGGAATTTAAATAATAACTTCAAGACGAGGTATTTGATTGTAGCGACTTATCTCCCCTGATTTGGTGAAACATGCCAAATTGTTACCAAAATGGCTTGGCAATAAAACCTGCAAATACAGTAAAGCCAAACATCAAGACATAACTCTAAAGCATTAGAACTCCTGGTGTTGACTAATGCGTGTTAAGCAGCAGATTTTTATTATCTAGCGTTGAATGTGACTCTTCGTTTTTCTTTTCTAGCTTAAAGAGGAAACTACCAGAAGATCTGAAGTTGAAACCAAATCAGAGATGATGGAAGGAAAACTGAAGACCTATGAAACGGAAATTGAAAAGCTGAAAGACCAGGTACAAATTTCATTTCCAACAATTTCATTGAAAAAACGTCATGGAATCTCATTTGAGATCGTTTTCTCACACTTTGACCTTGCTTATCAATTTTTAGCTGTTGTGGAATGAGCTTATGGTCCATAATATGTTTCCGCCATCGTAACTTTGTACTTAAAAATGTTCAGATATGTTTACAAGTTGAATGCCTGTAATATCAATTAACCTTGAGTCCCTGCCTGTCTCGCATACTTTAATGAAATAACACTTTGCAAAATATTGCAGCTACCATGACGTTTAAAAACAAAATGCTCCGAAACAACTGTCCTTAAACTACTGTTTGTCATGGCCTAAAGCCGTTATTTCTCATATTTCACAATCTCTTTCAATCAGAAGGTGACAGGCCCTGCTGCTTATCTTGGCTAATGCTTCTCTATAAACCTTATTTCTGTATGTTAATCTCTATCGTTGTGTTCAAAATTGGGCAAGAGCTTTGCCATGAAACCAGATTTTATTTGCAGCAAACAGGTTTATGTTCACGGTAGTACTTATTACATAATTATGATCGATGGAAATTAATTGAATTTGATGACCAAGTCCCTCAAATTTTTATCAAAGACGTTAATTTTTCATCACATTACTTGGCTAGATCTTGTTAAACCAACGCAGGCAGATTCTTCGTGCAGAACTGATAATTAAGACAATTTATTTATTATTTTCAGGTTGCAAGAGGCGGACCACCAGTTGCTTCAGGTCAGACAGAAAGAATTAACGATTTTTGATAAGCGCTGCTAATTTATACAAAATCTGCTTCTCGATATAATTTTTTTCATTTGGAGCTGTTCCATTAAGTTTCTCCAGTTTAATACTATTCTTTCAAATTTCATGTTTTTGTATGTCTTATTTCGATTTGATTTCTTAATTACTGTTAAGAAAAAAGTGGTGATTTGGTTTGTAGGATTGGTCTTGCGGAAATTGATAACTTCATGTTTGGAAATTTGAAATATGCCTAACGTACATGGAAATAGAGCTTTTTACTCCTTCTCTAGTTTAGATCTTTTTAATTTTCTTGTACCTTAACTTTTACTGATCATTTTGTTTCAAAGATTTTTAGGTTGAAACAACGTATCATGTTATTAGGACTCCCTAGAACATTTTTTTAATTGAAATGAGTGACTTTGATAGCTGCGAAGGTGAAGGAGGAAAATTGATAAAAATAAACTTTGGCAAGATTGAAAGTTTTTCTCTTTAACAGCCGCTCTTTGCATTTGCCTATTCCTTTTGCTCATTACGTCGTTTTTATTTTTAGCATCATCTGGACCCCCGCCACCAGCACCTCCTCCACCCCCAGGACCCGGAGGAGCTCCCCCTCCACCTCCCCCGCCTCTTCCAGGTGGTGCTGGACCTCCTCCGCCTCCACCTCCTCCACCAGGATTTTCTGCTGGCGGCCCGCCTCCACCGCCGCCACCCCCAGGAATGGGTGGAGGTGCGCCACCACCCCCTCCTCCGCCTGGAATGTTTGGAGGGGCACCACCACCTCCTCCACCACCCGGGATGGGCGGTGGCCCGCGACCACCAGGACCACCCCCACCTCCTGGTGCACCGTTGTTAGGACGTAGTGGTCCCGGCGGATCAGGTGGAATGCCTCAAAAAAAGAAGTACAACACAACGGTACAGACAAAGAGACTCAATTGGAATGCTGTAAGTCAATATTTCTCATTGTTTTCATTTCCCTGGCTCGTTCTTTTCTTTTTTATAGATAAAGTACATTCGTCACCTTCCATGGCTGTTGTGTTTCTTGTTTTTGGTAATTAGGAGGTGGGGCTGGTCCCCTTTTCCTTTGTTTCGTTCTTGGACAATCCCCTTTTAAGAAGGCCTGTCTTTTCTAAAGAGGGAGATGTAGAGTGTTTGTGAATTTTAAATGGCTGTGACTGATCCGTTGCGACCTCTTTGTACAATTAATGCAATTTCTTGAGGTCAATGACGTTTTGAGATGGCAATAGAAGTTTCTTCCCAGCTCTTCCAGGTGGTGCTGGACCTAATGTTTTCTATTATAGTGAACGCGCACATGAATCTCTTTAAAACAAAATAAAGAAAAGGCTCCGCATCTCTATGTCTGTGCGACCTCGCCAAGGGGCAAAAAATTTTTATTATTTCTCTCTTCTGATTTTGTTTTAATTTTATAATTTTGTAGAAATGTAAACAGTTCGTTTGAATTAACTTTTTAAGCTATGTATGGCACCAACTGTAAATAATTTTATAATGATAATAATAATAATAATAATAATAATAATAATAATTGGAAACTTTTCATTTTCAATTCAATTAAAACTACAATTACAAATTTCACTATTACAAAGGTAATTTGCAATTGGCTAGCCTGGTTTTACAAAGAAAAAGACTATTACAAGCACAAACAAAAGAAATTAACAAAAAAAAGGAAAAAGTGTGTTCGTCATTGTTTGTTTTAGAAGTCGTCAGTAGCAGAGATCGTTAGAATTGAAGAAGTTCAGGATTATTCCAAGATTTATTTCTGCGGCAGAAAATGTAATAGGTAGTACGGATAGTTAAGTTGGATAGTTTGGAGATCATGAAGCGGAGATGATTCTCGCTGATATCTAGAGCGTAATAATAATAATAATAATAATAGTAATAATAATAATAATAATAATAATCTTCTCCTAATACGCCATCGCTTTGGTGGAAACTTAGCATACCCAAGAAGAAGTGTTTCAGCACTCAATCTCTTAAGTTCGAGTTCATTCGCTTCTGACTTTTTCATTCCCATATATTTGCTCAACCAGATTAGAATAGTGCCCTAACGAGGTATTTTCTGTTTAGATTCACACAACTAAGCTAAAAGAGAATTCTTTCTGGACAAGCCTGCGGGAAGACCAGCTTGAAAGAGAGGACTTATTAGGTGAAATCTCACAGTTATTTGCATCAAAAGCACCGACCCGTCAGTTTGCAGCCACAGCTGATGAAGACGAAGAAAAGAAGAAGAAAACAGAGTTGAAAGTCCTGGACGGAAAAAGTGCCCAGAACCTTTGTAAGTTATTTTGTGATTGGCTTTAACAATAGTCCTGGGAGCATGGTGTGCCTTGAATTCGTGTGACTCGTTAAGGTTTTTTTAAATTCTTGGAGGCTCACCCTCTTGTTATATATCAGAATGATTTTGTAGGTCTCTTTGCATTTTACATATCTGATATTTTTCTTAGATATTTGAAATATCTTTCAAAAGGAGATTGTTAACTTCAGTATGTTGGCAGGCAACATGCTTTTGAGTATCACCTGGTAATTCTAGTATCGCTTTGAACTAAGTTTCAGAACGTCATTTCTATTGTGGAGATGCAGAATTTTTGAAGAAGCTGCATTTCTCGATGAATAGAGATGTCTGTTGATTTCCTACTGTTATTGGCTGAGAGGCATCAAATCTCGTCAATGGGTATAAAATATAACACAATATGGATTAAACGTAGCTAAATTCCATTTGTTTTTGTTTGAACAGCTATATTTCTGGGCTCCTTCAAGATATCATACCAAGAAATCCGAGATGCGATTTATCGAGTTGATGACAATGTCATTTCTGAAAATGCACTGGAAAATCTGATCAAATTCTTACCAAGTCATGAACAGGTAAGAGGGCCTTTTGTTGCATGGCATCGCTGTTATTACCTTGGAAATTGAGACACATTGCACGCTGGCTGTATATTAATTAAAATGTGTAATATCGCTCTGATTTATTATTTCTGATTGCTTCTATTTTCATGCTTTTCCTGTTTCTCGTTTACTGTCCATCTTTGCCTTTCAAAATAGCCATTCTTGAAACATTTTAGGTGAATCGGATTAATTTGGTCAAAGCCCTTAAGACTACTTTATTTCCCTTTCTTTCTTAAGAGTGCTGTGCTCAAAGTAATGATGTCTGCCTACCAGGAACCATTTAGTTGTTATTACGTGGGCCTTATGTTGCACAATATCTGTATCTAGATTTTAGCGTAACAGATGTGCTCAAAATTGAATGTACGCTAAAATTCTTTTAAATATGCCTCTTGCCTTATCCGTGTCGCCTTAGGACAGTGCACTTGTAGCGCTTTTGTTTTCCATATACTCACTTTAATAGTTGATTTCTCTTCTCTACAGCTCCAACAATTGCTCAATTTTAAACACGAGTATGATGACCTTAACGAGGCAGAGAAGTTTTCTATTCAAGTATGTTTTTGTTTTCGTTTTTCGTTTTTATTTTTGTTTTCGTTGTTTGACTTAAGTTCAGCTTAACTTAAAGTTGATTTTATCTCTAGAAATGTGAACCTTTTCAAAAAAGAAAATGCCATTCTTTATCCAAGCGTTATGAAGCTCGTTTTAGACCCATCTGAAGTGACTGTGAAGCTAACGAAATGAATTCGACGACTGTGTGAAATATGTTACCGCCTAAGGCTAATATTTGAATAATGCCAATAATTTGACAATTTCACCTGGTGATTTTATTTGAAAATCAAATGTATTAATGAAGAGCACATTATTTGTTGCATTTAATGTATCAGATATTTCAGTTTCAATATATTGAGGAAACAAACAGCCTACTTCTGTTATTGTTATGACGATGTAGGATACTTTTTTATTGACAGGTCGGAGGTATTCCAAGGTTAGAACATCGTCTGAAATGCATGCATCTACGTATAAAATTTGCTGAAGATGTCAACGATGTGAAGCCGGTAAGATATTGTTGCTAGATATTGTTTTTTTTGTCATTTCTAAAAAGGCAATGTTTTATTGTTTTTTTATTCGACAACTACCACGTTACATTTAGCTGAAACTACGTTTAAAGTGCAAAAGAATTGTCAAGGTTAAAATGGAAAATTTTTAAATCTTCTCGTAGTTGATCCCTTTGCATCATGGGTGTATTGTTCATTTTCGTAACTGTCGCATTTCATCAATTACTTCTCCGTGACGACGATGCCATTATCATGTTTAGGGAGTTCTTAATCCTTCTTTCGATCTTCAGGGTATCGTCAACATTACAGAAGCTTGCAGAGAGATAAAATTAAGCAAAAAGTTTTCCAAATTTCTTGAGGTGAGAAGTTACTTAAAATATCTTTCAAAACATCGAATTGCCCGTATATTTAGATGCCAAATGAGTTTATATTTAATGAATTTATATTAAGTGGATTTTGTCTCAAAATATTGCAAGTTTTTTCTACGTATCTAGCGCCAGACATTCATTGCCAGAAAACATCATAATTTGATAATTTGATAATATTCATTCTTAAAAATATTTAAAGATTTGATAATTTATCAAATATAATGCCTTACACAAGAAACAGTCGTTTATTGCTCACATTTTCTAACTTTTCTAATATCAAATGCTTTGTAATATTTTTCAATTATTGTTGACACCTCCCCCCCCCCCAATATGGACATATCGGTAGATTGTAACATAGCAACATTTCAATCTAAGTTGATAATTTTTGTAAATGTTGAAACCAACTAGATTTTGTATCAATATAATATGTCCTGTATGGCTGTTGAGGCAATGGACAGAATTTAAAATTGGTTAGGCCATCTATCTATCAACTTTGGTAGATTATGATCGACAGTCTGCTCAAGCCACTTTAGACCTGTTGATTGCCTTATGCATAAAGAAATTGATTTTTTTTGCAGCTTATTCTGTTGACCGGTAATTATATGAATGCTGGGTCTCGGAACGAAAGATCATATGGCTATGATTTGAGTTTGCTGAACAAGGTTTGTTACACTGAAGCTATTTGCCAAAGTTTAATAAATTGATGATAAAAACTGTAAAGTATAATTGCATTTATCTTTTTATTCGCAATCAACCTTAAGTTCTTTGTAAATGATGCTGGTTTTATGATTTACGAAATAGGAAGAAATGATTATGTGCATTCTAACTGATTGACTAAAGACTTTATAGATTGAGAAATTAATTAGCATGCGAGGTATCATGATGCATTTATTGTAAATAAGGTGTGAATATTAGGAAGTTTGTGACGTCTTTTGTAGCTCGGAAACACCAAATCAGCTGATGGAAAGATGACATTGGTTCATTTTCTTGCGAGCGCTGTAGAGGAAAAATATACAAATATCATAGGGTTTGAAGAAGACTTGTCGCATGTCGACCAGGCAGCAAAATGTAAGCAAACTCTTTTCTGGATAGCTTTATCGTCATTTGCTTTAAAACCGCATTATTTTATTTTTTATTTTTTCTAGATTTACAACCAGTTCAATCACTGTCTATCTTCAATATAGTGGATTTTCCTTTCCTCTTACTTTTACGTAAGATTTCTCACATAATGTTCTACAGGGGCTCCTTCATTTTTTTTAGAGAATTAACTATGATATTTTGTTTTCAAGACTCTGAGGATATTCTTGTCAAAGGAGTAAGCGGTCTTCGTTCTGCTTTGAGCCGGATTGAAAACGAGTTGAAGCATCATCAACAGCCGAAAGGACCCGATGATGCTTTCGGAGAAGTTATGACTGTATCCTTTTCCATTTAATTTTTTAAATTATAGTTTTTATCATTACGCACCACGCTGTATGGGTTATTGATGATGACACCACAAATCCTCCTGCTGAAATTTGTTTAGACGATAATTTTTTTTTCTTTTCCGGGAATTGACAGGGGAATGCATTCAAGATGCGGGGATAGGGGCCATGTTTCTCTGTGGCTGGAGAATGAATGTGCTTTCAAAAGTTAGGATCGCTTTTGGTTTGAATAAGCTTTATGATGTTTTTATCCTGTCTAATTTCAGAAGGAATTCGACATGGTTTATTAATAAGCACCCCGGTTTTCTGTACTTCGTAGCTCAAAAGGTTTAGACACGTGTTCCGGTATCCCATCCTAGCTATCTGCCCTAGATCCCACAAAGCTAACAGTGTGCTTAGGTGCTGTTACCCTTGCTGGTTGAAAATGACTACTCGTCTATCATCTCCTCTCATTATAACACGAAAAGCAACGAAGCATTTATATCCAGTACTCGGCTTTCCAAATAACCAAGAATATTGATTGCCCTGCCTAAATCTTTAATTTTTGTCAGTTACTAGATCAATGTTATGATTGCCATCTAGAGTTTCTCCTTGATTTGCAAACAGAAATTTTTGCAAAACTCTAAAGAAGAAGTTACTTTGTTGGAAGAAATGTTGAAGAAAATGCTGAACCTCTTCAAAGATTTACTCGAATATTTTGTCCTCGATCCAAAAAAGAACACCACTGAAGAGTTTTTCGGGAATCTTCATAAATTTTTAATGGAGTTTGATGTAAGTGTATTTTTCACAGCTGGCAAGCGAATATTAATCATCCAGTTCAATTTCAGTATTTTTTTCTCGATAGAAAATATGCCTTACCTGTCACCGGCTTGAGTTCTTTTAATCAATCCTTCACGAACTGTTGCATTTTGACACTTTCTTAGCAAAAGTTTACAAAATTACTATAAAACACACTTAGCTGAAGCGTGTTATCTTGGATTATTAACTTAAACTTTTAAATTCGTTTTCAGAAATGTAAAAAAGATAATGCAAAAAGAAAAGAACAAATTGAGAAAGAAAGAAGAGCCAAAGCAAAAGCGGTAATTTTTCAGTTTTTATTATTCGAATTGAGGCTTTTTCAATTATGCTTGGAATTCGATTTTATTTTTATTATTGCACTTTAAGGAATCGGAGGAGCCGATTTTCTGAAAGTAGCGAAACTTTTTACTGGTTGTTTTTATCAGAAGATAAACTCTGATTTATTGCTAGTTGACGTCACATACCGTGAAAAGAAAGGTCAAACTTTTTGTGTATATCCTTTTTTGTTCTTGTTTTTCTTATTTGAAAATCAAATTCATTTTTTTGTATTTTGTAGGAAGAAGAAAGGCGAAAGAAAGAAGAGGCTGCACATGGACGAAAGAAAGAAATTGGTAACATGATCGGTTTTGATAATTTCATCTTTATCGTCTCCAGCAAAAAAAATTTGGAATATTTCAGGATACTTTTAACGAAAACCTAAATTTAATCTTTATTTTTACAAACAGTTGTCAGGTCGTATGAACTTGACCGGTATTTTTCTAGGGTGACAAAGTTTGTGTCTTTCAAAGCATCTTTTTCACCATTTAAACATAAAACACGGTGCCAACTATGATGTTAATTTCATTTATTTGTAAAATTTGAGAGTCAAACAATCATCGTAGATGCATTCTAGCTCCTTCTCTCGAGTTTCTGTGTGCTGTGTTGTGAAGAGAGCAATCTAGCATTGGTTTAATTATTTGTTGTTTTAATTCATAGAGCAATTGATAACGCTTTGTATTTTTTCATTTATCCTTGTCATCCTATCCAAACAGGTGGCAGCGAGGAGGGTGTTTTAGATGGCCTTATGGAGGCACTGAATACAGGCAAGGCCTTTAGAGACCCATCTAGGCCCCAGCGTAAAAGGCAACCCAGAAAAGGTATGATTTCATTTAGCGCTAGTTGCGTTAACTTCATGAATTTCTGAAAAATTTAGAGGATCACCCTTAAGATTTGCTTATAATATCGGTGGGGGGGGGGTGTTAGGGTTTATTTACTGCATGTAGAGCCTGCTTGTTTAGACATTTTGTGATTTTTGGTATTTTGTACCTCTTTAGGTTTATATAGAACAGTTTATCAAATGTTTTGATATTGTAAGAAGAGACGTTTAATCATGAAACAAAAATAGTGAGGTTTGAACATGGAAATGGAGGGTTCTTAAATTCGTTGCAGGGGGGGGGGGCACTTATTTACCCGTCTTTAATTGGCTTCCTCAGCCTTCTATCCCACTTACAAAAATGCCATTTAAGAGCCTCGCTCGGAAACACGTGATTGTTTGTCAGTATGTGTGAATCAATAGTTCTGACTGTATTTCGTTAATAGTCTTTTGTATTCATAAATGATTGTTACTGTGTCAGAACATTGAGTTATTGATTTCTTGCTTATGCTTCATAAAACTCTCTTTGATTATTTATTCCTTGTCTTAGCTCGTCCTGGTGAGCTTGAACGGAAAGGAACACGAGTAAACATGGTACCGATTATGCAGCTCGAGCCAGGCCAAAAACTACCAAAGGCAAGATCACCGAACAAAAAGCTCGAAGATCTGGTATAATCACTGCGTTTAGCTCAATCTACTCAATCCAAGTGCATCCTACTAAACCAGTTTAATCGGTTCAAGCGGACTTGATAATCTGGGATCCAAATCAATCGTAATATTAATCACTAAAACCATTTGTATATATATCATATCTATATGATGTAGTTGTTCTGTAGACAAGATATTTTGTAAGCTGGAATTTTTCTTGTATAGAAAACATTAATCTAAATGCTTCAAACTTAAAAGGAATTTTCTGGACGGTAGATTTTAGTAACTAAGTAGCTAAAATAATGAATATGGACTATTGGACTGTATGCAGTAAGATGGAGAAAAATATGCTCAGTTTTGCAGCACTGGTGTCCATTTTCGGGGTGGTGAGGTCGCATAATTCTTTGCCTGTAATGATTTCCTACACAAGCCCCATTCTGAATATCTTTGTATAGTAGCCACTGAATCTTTTAGATAGACGTCGCATGCTAGGTATTTTTGTCAAAGCTTATCGATATTTAATGGCCTGAGTATAAACCGCGAGAAGTTATTCGACAAAAAAGGTAAATTTGTTCCTGACGTGGACTAAAGAGCTAGTATCCCGTGAGGCATCATTTTATCAAAATCTGAGAGCTACCTTTTGAAATTTTCTAACCTTGTATTAGATTTATTTGGAATTTTTAGCAGCATCCGCTAAGGCTGCCCCATTGAACCTTTTTTGCAAAATGCAGTACATTTTGTACAGCATTCTTTATTGAAACTGAAAAAATCATCTTTCCTATTTTTGATACTTTCAGTTGAAATTTGAAGTATAGGCCAATCATGTTTGACATTCCAAGTCATTTCTAAGACACTTTTAAAATTGCTTTTGCATAGCTCGTGTCATTCACATAAAACATTTGCAGGTGCATATGAGATGTTGGAATATAATTCGTGTATTTCACAAGCCTCTAGAACAGAGGGATTTTTTTTCTTCCCATACTTAGGTAGCAATTGTATTTTTGATACGTAACTCCCCGTACTATCAACATTGAAGTACTCCCGACGTTTCTTGTTTGGAAGGATGACTCTTTGTTATTTCCAATAAAGTAACATAAACTTTAGATAGTGTTAAGCTGTGGTGCGTTTATAGAGTTGTTCATGGGTTTCATTAATTTGAAAAGTCCGCAATAAAGTTGTTTAGTTAGTAGTAGTGAAACTTATTTTAAATCAATGTATTGAAATTCAGTTCAAACTGAAGCTGTTATATTTTTTATGAATTCAATCATGCTGCAGCAATCTGCCTATATATGCCTGCCTCTCTCTTTGTCCAATACAGGCCCCTCTTTCCCCATGGACAACTGTTCATCCAATAAGATCTTATGTCAGTAGAAATGATAGGTCTTGTTTGCCGACACATTAAAGGCCAGGTTGAGACTTTGGGGTTTATTCGGTTCTCAAGGTTCTACAGGGGGCTTAATGGAAAATGGACTAAACTGAGCTTTTGTAGTATGTCAATTGTTCAAAATCTGTTTTCAGTTCTTTTCGCCTTCATAGCCTTTTCAACGCTATACTCTTGACAACATAACCCTTTGTTCAGTATTGTTCTTTATATTCTAAATGATGCCCCTAATATGAGTGTAGTGCTCAGGGGGCTGAGCCCCCCTTGTTAATGCCGAAAGTAGCCAATTTCTACATTTGCTACTGTTTTTCGCAGCGTTTGCACAAGAGCCCCCCATGTTTTTTGAAAGCACTGCACCCCTGCCCTTGTCTCAAACTTTTGAAGGAGTTTGAAATAATGTAAAGAATGGGCCTGGTGTACTTAAAATGTTCTTGCACTAATAAGTTGTGAATTAAAGAGCAACAGAAACGCCTTTAGGTTTCTAATGCCTACTTTGTCGCAGATAATATGTTCCTTTCCGATTTGATTGGTGAATGGTATTGTCAGAATTTTATTCCAGGTGCACAAGAAGCTGTTGCAAGCATTTAGCCAGACGGTGTAAAAGGTAGTTTTGCAATAAGAATGCAATTAAATTCAAAATAACTTCCTACCCTCCCCTTTTCCTGTCGTGCTTGCTTGATCATCTCCTTTTCAACTTTTTCATCTTGTTATAATTTCCAATTTGATTTTTTTATTCACTTTATATAATGTTGGTTTACAAAAATACTAGCTAATAAACAGCTAATAAACACCAACTTGTAACAATAACAAATATAACTGAGAAAAATCATGATTTTTACAAGTATCCAATATTAGAAATCCATCTGTTTAATAAGTAAGATCCGTCTGTTTAATCTTAGCTGTGAATACTTTACAATTTTTGACGATCGAATGTCTAATGGTATAGAATTCTGCAATTCATTACATTTATAGGATATTGTATCTAGCCCATAAGTAAAAGCTTTTTTTGTATAAACGATTGATTTCGTAAATTATATGCAAGTTCATTCAACTGAAATATTTCGATGATATGAGCCATACCTAGCATATAAGCCATAGCTCCTCGTAAACAATATCATAAGTTTTGTATGGGTTATTTATGTTCTTTTAATACTTCTTGCTGTGAAAAAGAAGCTACCTTTGGATAATTTTTTTTACCAAAACTGTACATTCACTTCAGATCTATCTCGGTCTCGGTTGCTGTGTTTGATAACTGGGATAGAATGTTTTTTCTAATCATACTTGGATTTCGGGTCAATTTTTGCCTACTTGTAGCGCCCAGATAAAGGGTTTCCATTGAGTACTCCAGTTTTGCCCCCACCTCCCAAGAAAAATAGTAGCTGCGACCCTGCTACGGTTTTATCTGACAAGCATTTGAAAGTTAAACAGACGTCTGTGTCAACGAGTGATACCCGATATAGGTACTTCATGTAACAGTTGATTGAAAATAACAGCAGTTGAAAATTCGGAATTGCGACCGCTTCTTGTTAACGATGGAATGAAACTGTCGTTAAATATGACGAAATATTTCTTAGCTATGCCATGATGCAAGTACCAGGAAAGTTAAAGGTTGTTCCTATTTTGAAAACTGATCCAGACTTAGATCAGAAGTGGTTAGAATTCACGATACAGGTAACATCTTCTATGTTCCTCTTACATCTGGCCTAAAAATCATTATGCACGACGCATTTGTTTGCTATGTTTTGGTTTTTGTTCATGGATGATTTTTTTTTTATCATTTCATAGTTCTAAAGAAATCTCCCGTTAGAGGTATGCAGCTTTAGAAGTTGTATTTACTTGATGGTATTTTAAGAAATCACATTTTACATTGAGCATAATTTTGACTAGTTAAACTAGGTGTGAAGTCTTAGTTTCGTTCATTTCTGTTCAGTTAAGTTAAAAGTCTTAGTTAAAAATCCATTACACACATCGAGGCTCTAACTAAACAAATATATATACTTACTAAAGACACAAAGAAAACGTTGGCTAGCTAAATGCTATTAAGTGAAAAAATTAGTTCAATTTCCTGCATGTTTCGTATTCATGTCATAAGATAGTGAAAATTGCATGAAAAGGTGCACGAAATTATATTTTGAAGATAGATATGACCACGGGACTGCACATTGAGCAGTTTTACATATAGCAGCTTAAATTTCTTGTGACTATTGCCAGCAATGTGACTTTAAGTAGATGGACCTTTAGCGGATCGTGCTTAGTCCATTTCAAAGTTGTTGTATTTTGCACCCTAAACTATTGTCTTTGCAGTTCAAATTGGTAGCTTTGGTTTAACTTTTATCAAACATGTTTCCATTACAGAGCATTTTCAGAGAAGAGCAGCTCACATCTCTTTATGATGAGCTTGCTAAATCTGGTGAACTGCTTCCTCAAGCAAGAGATGCATCCATTAATCCAGATGGATTCTTGTCACAAAGAGCTGAAAATGGGACATACTACTGTGGGCAGCCAGTTTTGTCATGTGAATGCTGTGATGTTATATGTGGACCCAATCAAGGATGTAGTTGCTCTAGTTGTCAGACTGTTGAAGCCTATGAATTAGAGAAAGAAAATGATGGTAAAGACTGCCCGCCATTGCTGCACCCACCAAAATCATGGTTTTGGGGTGATGAGCTTACAAAGGATCACCTAGAGCAATATTTGTATTCATTGGAGATTAATCAGAGAAATATAATCCAGGAAACAATGAATTCAGTGAAGTCCTTTGGAAGACTGAATAAACGCATAGCTGTTCTTGCCAGACATCTTGCAGCCCTCTCTAGACAATGTTTTGGAGAAGCAAAGAAGGAGGTTGCAAGAAAAATAAACAAAACAAATGCAGCTGAGGAAAATGCAAAGGAAAAGTATGCTTTTTTGGTTTTTTATTTTTTTGCACCCAACCATTTGGTGTGTAAATATTCTTGATATAAAAGCATGGGAGAATTACATTTATCAGGACAAAGATAAGTTAATAGATGGCATAGTTACATTTGATGTTAATAAATTGACACCATTTATAAGTATAGAATTCCAGGTAATTCTTGAGTTTAATACTTTGTTTATAGTCCTTTCAACCTAATACTTTATAGCCTGATACATTGTTTATAGTCACAAGGCTTGGCCATGTGACTTTAACACCATGGACAGCCTGACCTATAGACAGCCTGCCCAAGATTTTAAAGAATTGTCAAATAGATATAGAAATACTATCAATGTTTATTAGTGTAAAGTCTGAAATGTACACCATCCTTTTTTATGTCCATTTCCACCTAAAGGATGAAAAAAGGGATGATGGTAAGCTGTTTACACATATCCTTTAAAAAGGATCCTTTTTCCTTTTTGTTCTTTTCGTCATGGGTAGGCCAATGAAAAAAAGTAGCTGCTGTCTGTTTACTACTGGTACTTATTGCCAAGGGACAAAAAAGAAAGGTAAAATCAAAGCAGTTTGGGTGAAACCGTGGTTCCAGAGCATGGAAACAGACAGTTCTGGGTTTTGCAACTTTGCTGAATGAGTTGCACTTGAAAGAGCACAACAAATATGAAAGGTTTTATGAATGAGCCCTGAAATTTTTAACAAACTTCTCAGCCACGCACCGTGGTTAGAGATTCTCTAGTTTATTCCACCATGTATCAAGGTTGCAGCACTTTTCGTTGCCCAACCAGACGTTATCGCCTAACATGGAGGCAATAAGACAAAAAATTTTAGCGCCTTTTCAAAAAGACAAAAGAAAAGACTATCCTTTTTTGCTGCAAAAGTTGAACACATCCAACTAGCATAGGCGAAAGGCATATCATGTACGAAAGGCATATGATCAGTTTTTTCATCCTTTAGGTGAAGACGGGTGTAGAAAAGGACCCTGTATTTCAGCCATAAGGCTGAAGCTACAGTTTGTAATTATTGATTAAAGTAGGGATATGGACAGCCTGCCCAAGATAGAAAGGTTGCCTGTCCCTGACTTGGAAAAATATCTGTAATTGCAATGTGCAAGTTAATGTTTCTTAAAATTTTTGTAAGCTAATCACAGTTGCTATCAAATGTCTCTTTTTGCTCTTCATTATAGACCTCAGTCAGAGAATGAATGCTATGCAGAACTTGCAAGAAATGGAATTCAGACCATGTTGACATTTGCCTTTCAAATTCTACAACGCTCTTGGAGCAGGGGAGAAGATCTTGACCTTTGTAGTGGATTATTAACTGAAGCATTACAGACTTTGCAGAAATTGCCTGAAGCTCTTTTGTTTAATGATGGTGAAACATCTCCATTATGGAATGAAGTCCTTTTCATGTCATCAGCATTTTTAGAAAAAGTGGTCCTTGGGTAGGCTTCACTTTTTTGTTATAAATCCTGCAACTTTATTTGTGATAAAATTGATGAAAGGAATAAATTTTTCAATTTTGCCCAGATTTTCTCAGATTTCTACTTGAGAAAATTGACTAGGAGTTTCATATCAGTCCGTATGAATGAATGAATAATTTTTTGCATTTTTCCCCTTTGGCCACATGTAACCCAATTGATAATTATAGAATCAGCCCGAAGTGCAACCATTTAGCTCTGAAGGTTGACATTTAGGAATGCCATGCCATAGTTGCCAAGTCACCTGCATCCTGCTGGAGACTCTTTCAAGCTTGTCTCCAGCCGAGCTCTGCAACAGTAAAACCTAGAAAAATTTCCAGCATTCCTTGATTTCATAACATTGAAAGTTTACTTTTACATTTTGAGTATTGTTATGGTTTTTTCATCCAACCAATACAGTTGTCTTTCCTATGTTTAGGTGCCTCTTGGGCTTGTTTAGGTTTCTGTATCTTGTTGCCATGAAAATATTTGAAAGTTTAGGACTAATAGATTAAGCTCCTTCAAAGCTACACAGTGCTGCTATGCAGCACTCAAATTTCCAGCATTTTATTCATTCTCCGAAACTTGGCAACTATGCATGCAGTTCTTTTTAGATTATATTCACCTTGTATTATCTAATGTTTTTG
Organism: Rhopilema esculentum; assembly: GCF_057945365.1. Classification (NCBI taxonomy): domain Eukaryota; kingdom Metazoa; phylum Cnidaria; class Scyphozoa; order Rhizostomeae; family Rhizostomatidae; genus Rhopilema; species Rhopilema esculentum. The sequence continues at coordinate 4,910,016 of NC_142820.1, forward strand.
TATTCATTGCTACCTTGCTTCTGAATTTTTAGAATACTGCAAAGCTTTACTTATCAAGCAGTGTCCTAGTCCTTCCTCTTGATGTGACAAGACTTGGTGATTTCTATTACAATGACAGAAAGCTGGCAACTCTCTTCACTCTAAGTGAAGCTTAATTTCGCAACTTGTAGAATTGTAGCCTGGATGTAGAAGTATATCAGGTACTATCAGTAGATAGATTGAATTGCTGTTCATATGGGCACTTTTTCATAAGTTAAATTGCTGTAGTGGCTTTGGTACATGCCCATATGAATTATGAACACTTCCCTTTAACACCATTGTAACCTATTGCTATTTTTACTTGTTTTTCATTTATTACAGCACTGACTGCAAAACTGTCCCAATCAAAGACAGACAGAAAGCACTTGTGCTCCTCTTTGAAATTGCATTCCAGCATGGCTCTTTACACCAAATAATACAGGTGGTTATCATTTCTCTGAAATTGTGCATTTCACAGGAAGATCTGACTTTGACAAAAGTACCACTGGGGAACATTATTCAAAGACTGTGCAAATTGACCAAAGATGTCAACCCAGTAACAGCATGGGGATCAAAGGTGTGTAGTGTGGACAATAAAGTATTTTTTTATATTTATTTTTTATGTGTATGATATAAAGTTTCTATACTGTTTAAAATGTGAATGTATTATACTGTGTATAATGGAAATTAATAATGCTTCTTGAAACTATCATCTAATATGAATTCCTATAAAAAAATTAGTTATTGCACTTCATAAGGATTTTCTCCTTTGGAAGGATTCTAAGAAAGGTGATCTCACTGGATACTACTTGAAAAATGTAGCACCGATACAATGTGAAGGCACTGATGGTGATGATGATGAAGAAAGTCGTTTTGACCTTCATGATGTCACAATTGAGGTCCTTAGGTACCTGAGTAGTTTGACAGTTTTGTATGCAGCACCATCCCAAGATACCCAAGAGAAAGACACTGTTGAGGTATGTGTATAGCTCTTCTATATATGGTACAAAAAGTCTCTCTTGAAGTGTTTTGGTGTCTGGGCCAATGATTTGATTAGATTTTTTTGGTTATACAACAAGTTATATTTCGGTAACTTGGCACCTTTATTATGTTTAGAATTGAATAAAACACGCATACACAATTATAATTTGTTCTTAGAATTTTTCCTGCCCTCCAGCAGAGTTGTCAGATGATGAAAAACACAACAAAAGAAGTCTTAATTTTCTTTTCTTACAATTTTTACTTGTGTTTTATAAGGTTTGTGTTTTAAAGAATATAAGGTTTTGCACAAAGATAATCTTGTATTCCAACAGAGTTGAAGGAAAGGAGATCTTATAATTATTATCCTACATAGTTTCAATGGTATTTCAGTGGTCTGGTAAATCTTTCCCAAAATTCTGTAATTTGGTTGTTGCTTTGGTTTTAAATTGGCCTGATTAATAGTTCAAATTCTCTTGTCATTGAAGAAATCTTAAAAGCCTTTTGATGTCTTAAAAATGATGGAAAGAAGGTGCATGGCAGTATTTTTATCATTACATAATTGAAAGAATGATTTTCAGCTGAAATATATTATTCATTTCTATGGTAGGAGGATGGATTCAAACATGAGTTGTTATTCTGGGGTGGCAAAAGCAACCCTTCAATGCCACACAAACCATCACTATGTGGCACTGTTGTGGAGATCCCCATTAAGCAAATCTGCATCACAGAAGCCGCAATGATTGTCCTGACACGATACCAAAGAGTTTACACATTCCAAGTAAATGCAGATAGCTTGGTAAGTGACATTTTTTAAATATTCACATACACCAAAACTTAGGTCATGAACCTTACGGACCTAGCGAAGCAGCTAAGGGTCTACTGTCAGAAAATCTTTTAAGCTTTATCTATATAGCACTCAGATGTTTATCTTGCAAGGAAAAATTCGTAACTTGAATCTGCAAACAGCCTCTTTGGAATTTGGAAGCTTTTTAGATCGAAGATGGGGGTAATAAAAATATTTTCAAATCTGCTTGTCAAATAGCTCGTTTATAAAGCTTTTTTTCTAATTCGTTTGTAAAATGAAAAATTTTGCAAGTCGATACTGAGGTAGAAATATTTTTAGAATTCTTCATTGTAGTGTAAAATGATTTATCATGGATATACTGTATAAAAATGACTGGAGAGTGGGAGCTTATAAAGAATTTTCATTTCCAAAGTAGTGGCTTATTCGATAGGAGTAGCTTATATAAGATTAGGCCAACCTGAGGATTTACGGTATTAACTAATATTTAATAGATTTTACTGTTAACTTGTTTTTTGTATGTAACGCTTGATGCTGTAGAAGAACAGTAGTACACAATTTGCCTTTTTTCTCGCATTAAATTTAAACTCTTGTACAGCAGCTTAGAAACTGCTCATCGTGCTAACACTACTTAGCCTTTTCGTGTAAAGTTAATATTTTTAGTCAATAATTGTATCATAACGTTATGGTATTCAATTAATAGAAATATTTCAGTTAAATCTAAATGGTAATATGTATATGAAAATTTGAGGGAAATCACTTCCCTATAGATTTTGAAAATAAATATCGTAGATACAAATGGCAGTAGTTTAGAGAAAGAGAGAATCAGCTGAGTAGATTTTGCTCTTGGAATGCGGAACATTTGTGGCCTGAGAAGCATGAAATATTCCTGACATGCAAGATGTGCCTAAAATATCAGAAAATATATCGATAGATGATTGCTGAAATTGAAATAGTTTAGGTGAAAATCTACAAAATAGAAATTAATCGCTATGTTATGCTCGTAGATATCAGTTTTAAGGTGATCTCAAGATGGATTATATCTTCAATCAATCTTTGTTAGTCTCCTTTATGTCTCTCCATTATCGCTCCGATATTTCTATCAAAACAGAAATTCTGCCGTCTTGTGGATTTACCTGCAAGGATTCAAGTTGGCAAAATAGCCGCTAGTCTGGATGGTCGCCATTATCTTGCCCTGACCTCTACTGGAGAGGTATTCTCTTGGGGTAACAATGAACATGGCTGCCTTGGGGTTGGAGTCGCTGTGGATGGGTAAGGCTATATAATTACTCTACAAATATCGACTTTATTATTGATCTCATCTGAACTGGCTGGCAATGAATTGCTGAATTTAGTCTTTTAGGCAATCGATCATTCGAAAATTGATCTTATTAAAACTTCATGACGTAATACGGTAGCTAAGAATGGCTAGCAACTGAAGCAATTAATTTTCTCCTAGAAGAATATTTACGAAAGTGTTTGTACTTATTACAATTAACTTTTTTTTCGAGAATCTACCTTCGTCATTCAGCTACGCGTTTTATTTGAATGAAAAGCATTTCAATTTTATAGAAGTATTCCTGCACATTCACCGATTCCAGCGCTAGTAGGAAAACGAGTTGTACACATCGCATGCGGAAGTGCATACAGTGCGGCGGTGACCGAAGATGGTGAACTTTACACATGGGGTAGTGGAGAGAATGGAAGGCTAGGCCACGGTAGAAATTATTTCGGTTCTTTGGATTTCTTGCTTGTTTTTGGTATTGGAATAGGCCGTCAGTTTTAGACCACTTAAGCACCTTAATGGGATCTTTCCCTCCCAGGTCTTTTGCTTAATGTTTTTTAACGATAAGCATATGATATATGATTTTGTACCGTGAATGAGTGAATACTACACAACTTGACAAGGCTTGTTGAGTTTAGGGACTTCGACTACCAAAAGAGATTTCTTGTTACTTCAATGTAAAAATGATAATACTGATAATTATTAATCGTGATTTGTTGCACTACGTTACTGCGGTGTTGCATTTTTAGGCAATGTTGCCTATGCTATTGAAATTCTGTTTTAATTGAAGATTCAGTTTCAATGATCAAATTTTGTGTTTTTTAAAAATGTATCTAGCCAATTTGTGTTCTTTCTTTTTTTAAGGAGGTTGTACTGATTTTTCCTCACCAAAGCTTGTCGAAAAGTTTAAAGGAATGCAAGTTACTGACATTGCGTGCGGAATGGGAAACGCCCACACGCTTGCAGTAACATCTGATGGTGAGATTTGCAACGGATGCATATTCTATTTCATTTCTTAAGGCAATTTAGGTATATTTCAAAATTCGGCTCCAAATATAGCACAAAAACAATAAGCTAGAAATCTCTTTAGGCTGAAAAGCACCAAGTACCGTTTCCACTTAATACAAGAATGGGTTTTCACTTGCATTAAAGAAACTGTTGCTACAAATTAATGACAAGGTTACTTAATACGTAAGACGACTAAAATTTCAATTCCAAGTCAATAGTTTAGATGATATCTAAGATGTTGCTTTTAATTTCGAATATGCTAATGTTCCTTTTTTTTCTCTATGTTTTGCAACTAGAAAAATAATTCATTTTGCTCATTTCATTTTAAAGGAAAAATCTGGTCTTGGGGCGATGGTGCATTTGGAAAGCTTGGAAGAGGCTCAGAAACGAGCACAGATTTACCAGAAGCTATTGATTCACTCGAGTCTGTAATGCATGTTTGTTGTGGCTTAAATTTCTCAGTTTGTTTGACCGAAGATGGCAAAATCTGGACATGGTTAGTCTTTGAAGTCAATGTTCGATGATAATCGTTTGATTAATAGTTTCTTGTTGATGAGTAGATATTTTAAAATATTCTCCATCGGGATACTCTCTTTTAATTTCTCTTTAAATGGGCATGCAACTTTTCTGGTATCATCAGCACATTGAAAATATGAAAGCAATCTAGATGCTCGTAGCTATATTGCATTGAAAGTTAATTTTTGTATGTTGGATTTATTCCATCTTGATATAACTACATTTGCCGTATGGTTTTGAAGCCCCAGATTCTCCAAGAAATGTCTCAATGAAACGCTTCTAGTTTTTGAAAATAGGCTTCCAAAAGTTTTGTCGAAAAACTACTTTTCGAATTGAGATTTTCCTGAAAAAAAGTTTTATTTGCAAAAAAGAGGCACACAACTCTGCAAAGATCTTGAAGAAATAACAGAAATTATATTTGCTAGGATGAAATATTTCTTCGAACTTGTTATTTTAACTTTTTATAAATGTACTTATTTGACAATGAAATGTAGGAAACATGTTAATCCATTATCATTTTTTGATTTTTGGCAAATTTGCACCTTCTCTGTTATTAAAGCACTAAAGGAAAGGATACTTTTTTCAAAAAAATTAATTTCTAAATGCCAAGGGAAAGTTTAATGGTTTTTATTTAAATTTTCATTAGACGAGATAGAAATTTTTCAGACTATTTTTGAGCGTTTGATATTTAACTACCAGCTAACCTATCTGTTGTTCTAAGGGGTCGTGGAGACAGTTTCCAACTTGGCCACGGGACCAAAGAAGGCTCAATCGTGCCCAAAGCCATCGAGAGTTTATTTGAAAACCCAATAATTGACGTAGCTGTCGGTTATCACCATTGTGTTGCTGTCACTCAAACCCGGTCTGTCTATTTCTGGGGATCACATGACTTCCAAGATGAAGAGTCAGCTGAGAAAACCCCAACATTTCTTGGAAGGAAATCGGGTGCTTTGAATGTCGGCATAGCAGCTGGACCGTCTCAGGTATGCTACAGAGTTGGGTTTATTATAATCAAACAGCTGATATATATATATAATATGCTGATATAATCAAACACGTATAACATCAACAAATCCATGTGTTATTTTGAAGAGCTATTGTGATCTCCTGAATGTGGTCATTGATAATTTTATAATCACTTCTACCAAGCAAATTCGGTGTATTCTTTCATTTCTCCCTCCCAACTGTCTCCACAAGTACAGTGATCTTGCTGCTTCGGAAATCAGGTAGTGGGTAATTTGCTTAGCATGAAACTGGTTTGAGAATAATCTGTTGTTGATCAAGGTTTTTGTTTTTCGTAGACTTCGTTTTTATCTACCTATTTCATTGGTTAGCCAATCAGATTTTTGAACAGTTTATTTTCGATGTTTTGCTACCCTACTCGAATTATTTATTGGAAAATTTCTATCCTGAACTTCGGCTATCATTTCGTTATGTTAATCCAGACTTTTTTGGGTTTTAGACATTCTGCTGGTCTGCAGGTAAAGCACGTGCAATGGCGGCCAAAGTACCGTTTTCTATTGATATTTGCAAAGAAACATTTGATAAGTTGAACGACCTTTTGGAAATATGCGACCCCGCCAATGCGAAGGAGAGCAAAAATGACTGGCTCAAAGACAATAGTGATAAAATTTGTGTGTGTGCCTTAAAACTGCTGAAACTGCAGGTTGGTAGCCTTTGTATGTTAGTTTGAAAACCTCTGATTTTTAAAGAATCTCTGAAATTTTGTCGCCATTCAATGGTGCTTGTTAACCAGTAGTCTCTGGTTAACAACTTAATTTACAAATTATGAAAAAAATAACTGAAAGCCTTTAGCTGATGATTTAGAATCAAATTGTTATTATATATTTATGTTAGTTACTTATGTTAAATGAGCTAGTTAAATGAGAGTATTGAGATTATATATATGTTGATCGATGTTATAGGGTAGCTTCTTTAAATAACCATTTTCACCATTGCCTATTTCCAAATTCTAGCTTCTCGCTGCGAAAGCTTGTGCATTGCAGCCCTTTGAAAGGAAACGGGGAGTTGAAGGAGACCAATCTACTGAGGCGCTGAAAGCAAGAATCATAAGCCTTGCTTCGAGAGCAGAAGTTGATCTTTCTGTGAGATCAGAAGCCCAGTCAATCCTCCGCAGAGGTTGGTCTATTTTGCTACCTGCAGCAGATGAGCGAATCGTAGCATTAAAAGCAGTTCTAGATGATGAAGGTAAGTTCATGAGGTTACCATTTCTGCTACACTTGCACTGGATTTAAAAGTCTCTCTAAAGCTGCTTATAAACACTTTAATGACATGGCTAGGTACTCTGTTTTTATCGTCATTCGCGCTCTCCTATATGGCGATAACCGTACCGGGCCCACCTTTCAAAAAATGTGTTCCTACAACGCCTCAGATTTCCTCGCAGTAGGTTGGGAATAGTTTTTACCCTCGCATTGTGGTCTGGCTTGCTTGGATGTGATAGCAGGTGTGTGGGGAAGGAATGGTGCTCATTGGAAAGGTGGAGAATCATTTATTCTTTAAAGAACTTTCTCAAAGCTCGCAATGCATTGCACGCAAGCAGGTAAGTTACGCAATCAGGGGGAAAGTCTATTTCATGCTCTGTTCTATTCTGATCCTGTTTTTTCACGTTTTACTTTCAGAGGGCTCAAACGTCAACATCCGAAAGCGCTTTTTGATTGATGTGTTAATGGACAGCTTAGTTAATGTCGGTGGCATCGATGCAGCTATTGACAATGGCATCAAAGACCTCATTGCATCGGCTGCAAGACGACCAGAGGACGGGAAATTTGATCGAAGGTGTCTTGATTTGGTCGGAGACTTCATCGAACTGTTATTGAAGATTGTAACAATCGACGCCTTGGAGAGGCTGAGTGAAAACGATATCGAGACTATATCGCAACGAAGTAATTTTGCATTTATAGAAAAGAATGTCTGCATGATTCTGCGATACCAAAGATTATTATTTGCAAGGCTCTTTAAAGGGAATGCGAAGGACCAATATTGGCCGCTAAAAGGTGAGTAGTAGTTTATAGGTTGTCTGGTACTATATTAAAATCAAAACCCGCCAGTTCCTATCTTAATGACATTTCTGTTTCTGTGGATATAAAGTCTGACGTCTCTTCTATTGAAAACTATTCCTGTATGAGATCTAAGAAATTTCACTGGGCATTTTTTTGCAACTAATGAACATTTCAGTAGAGTTTGGTAAGAAAACCCCTGAAAAAAATGCTGTGTGATTAAAGTGTGTAGGCCAGTAAAATGGCTTTACCTGTGATACCCTGTAAACCTCTTTGCGTAAAGATTAACTAAGTTGTTAGAAAACCTAAAGAATCGAAATAACAGCAATAGCATAAGCAAAACAAATATTGCCTTTCAGGGTATATCTCAGAAACGAACCCGGATATCAAGTCAATATCGATCTTGTTAAAGAGGTTCATTCAAGCAATGGTGACTTGTTGCAAATCGCTTCTGAAGCAAGGCTATGAACGGGTGCTCAAAGGCAAGGTTTCCTACAATAAAATGTCCAGCTTTCTGCTGCTAACTGTACCAGGAATCGTGCTAAGAGAATTTCTTATTCTTTTGACCATGGCTCAAAGTTTTGCTCCAGCCGTCGCAGCCACATCAGAAGGAGTGTCACTTTTAGGAGAGCTTTTGGACCACCTTGACATGTTCAATCATGTAAATGGACAATGGAAAAGTGACGATTCCGAAGATCTGACGTGGTTTTCTAAAGGTGAGATTTTTTTTATGAAAATCGTCAAGACCGTTTATTCGACAGTAAGGAGAAAGATAACTAGTTTTCAGTCAAGTAGCCTCAACTGGCTTTTTGACTTTTTTCTACTTTCTAGCTTCCTGGAAGTGCAATGCTCGATAAATTGTTTACGTCAAACCTTATCGTTACTATGATTATTCAAAACTTTTACATGAATTGTTAACGTGCATGCTAGAATAAAAAAATTAGTCGATGTCCCAGGCCGTATTGCTTGGATAGATGTTCTGTTTTTACTTGTAAAAAATACACAGGCTGGTTTTCAGTATATATAGTTTCCGATCCAAATATAGTAAAATTGTATTCAGGTTTATGATTTGAATGTCGTTATTGGCAAAAAAACAAAAAAATTCATAGGTGCAACAAATGATGTGCAAAGTTCAGAGCAAAGTTAAACTTCTCTTGTTGTAGTGGAAACCATCAAAACATCGGATAGCAAGCCAGAAAAGTCTGTAAGAAAAATTTCTCAAATCGACTTGGATGAAAACGTTAAGCAGGGTAACACGTGGGTTGCCATTCACAACAAAGTCTATGACCTCAGTTTGATGAAAGATCAAGCTCCTTGCGGCGAAATGCTGCTGGAACATTATGCAGGTGAGGATCGATACAATCCAGCTTTGATTTTCATCAGGATAGCTCAAGATTAAAATGAAAATTTGGTTACAGAATGGTTTTATATCATTTGTAAAGTGTCAACGACATATTTTGGCATTAATTATAGCAAGTTTAAACTTATCCAACAGGTCTTCATCGCGTTATATACTGCCTTCGTCACATTTTTTTAAAAAGATTTTCTGGAAAGGCTGCGAAGGGTTAGGGCTCAATCTTTAAGCCCCTACGTTGTTTTTGTTTATAGAAAGTATTGATAGCATGTTGTCGGGTATCTTTATCATATTCCTTATCGAAATTTACGTAGGTCAAAGCAGTCAATGGGAGGAATATGCCTTCGTTTAAGGCAGTGATTGATTTGACTTATAGAGCTATCATCATTATCATGGTCTTTGTCCTCAAGGTCATAACTATGGTGATCTTCTTCGTAATTTTCAGTGCCATTAACGCCAGTAACAGTCATTTTCTATCTTGAGTCCGTTAGTTTTGATATCTCCTTTGTAATTTCTTTCAGGAAAGGATGCTACTTCAGTTTTTGACTCAATGCACCATTCAGACGAAGCATTGGCGATGATGGACGCATTCTTCATTGGCGACCTCGAAACTAAGGACAAACCCGATTTGGTTTGTTTTTATTTTCACCTTTTTAGAAATAGCCAGGGTTTTGGTGGTTGCTATTGTGTTCCTATGCCTTTTCTTTAATTGGAAATTTTCCGTAATTTAAACTTTCTTGCTTGCTAGGTTCCAGTAAAAGAATGTACAAAAATTGTCAACATTTCCTCGTCATTTCTCGACTCAGAACGCACGCTTGCCTGGATTCTCGGTCTTCACGCGGGACATCTTGCGCGCGGTGTTCTTGTCACGTCTGAAGAGCTTGAGAAAAGAAAATGGATGGAATCTAAGCTTTTTTGTGGTGGTGTGGAAAGTTCTGCAGTCCTCAAAGATATGTAAGTGTCAAAAAATTCAGTGGAAAATCTAGATATGCTGTTAAAGGCAATTTGTTTTCTGGAAATACTTGGAGTGGCAATTAAGATAAGAATTCGGTAAAAATAGCTGAAAATGGTTCTTCCAGATTTTGCCAAAATCATAAAATGCTCGTTTATCGTTTGGAATTTTGAGTAGAGAGAAATATCTTAAAAGTCCGAAATTTCGATGATATCAAAATTTTGTTGGTAGGAATACAGCAATAAGAAATAATTTCTAATTTTCTTCTTTTGCCATCAGCTTCAAATTTGAGGCAAGCAGCACCACTGAGGAAGAGTCATTTGAGCTCGAAAGACTTCTTTATGACCTGCCGCTGAACAAAATCATGTTACAGTTCATCGAAAATACTCGATTTGTTTCATCGCAAAGGGATGTCATGTTTTCTGCCATTGAGTTCCCTTCTGATCACCCTGTAGAGAAAGCAACACGTGCTATTATGGCCGCTGCTATTAAGCACCTTGACCTTAGTAAGTGCTCTTAGCTTCATGTCTTTTCATTGTAAAACCTGGACAGCATCAGCGTATCATATATAGGCAGGTCTATTGGTTTGAAAAATATTTGTCTCATTATATTGTTTTTAGCAATTTCGTGGGGCTGTTTGTATAGATAATGTATTTAAACTCGGTTTTCCTGAGATGTATGTCATCGGCACATTTACATATTTCACTTCTTTCGAACCCTTCTGTAGGATACTGTTGTGAACCTGTCACCCACCTCCACAATATAGAGGTCGAGTGGGTTTTCAGTTGGACACAGTTATTAATTCATTGCTTTACAGTACAGCCATTGCAGGCTTTAGAATATTCTTAAAGGCACTCCAAAGATTTACTTTTCGTTATAGCAATGAATTTTATAAAACTTCTAGCGAATATCTTTATGCATGGGGCGAAGATCTTTTGCAACGAGAAAACCAGTTGCTTGTAAATTTAGCAACAAAGAAATTGTTATTCTTTCGTACTTATTTCCTATGGTTATTATTATATTTACAGAGGAACAGGCTGTACTCTTGGCGAAGACCCAAATAAGTGACACTCTCAGTCGTAGCGAGAAATTAACCATGTTGGAGACCTTTCCAAAGAAACTTGTTGACGTAATTTTCAGCACGTATAGACAGAAATTGAAGCTGGTCCGGGTAAGAAAGTCACTTTATATCTTTTGCAGTATATGCAATCACGGCATTTCCAAAGCTTCATTTGTCATTTTTGAATTATAAATTCAATCAAGCTTCTTTTGTAGCGTGAACACAAATATCAACATTTTAATATGCAATAAATTTTACCACGAATGAACCTTTATAACGGGCTATGCTCGAAAAGTTGTTGTTCATTTAATATATTATTTATTTCTGGTACAATTTACTTACATTCATAGTTATCTTATTATTATATTGTACCGCACGCAATCTAGTAAAATTATTCTATGCACCCAAGAGACAGTCATTCAATCTTTGCAAAGAATGTTAGAGCCCCTAAATTGTGATCTTGATATAAAGGCGTACCTTTTTAGTTTTCAGACTAGCATTGTGAGATGTAATGTAAGAAAGAAAATATTGTTCCATCTATCGATTACCGCTTTCTTAGTCTTTTTCTTTCAGTTGATTATATAAATGCGAATTGCACAGTCCGTTTAAGAGTTGTGTAGATGAACATTTACTATCTGAAATATAACTTGATTGTCTTTTGTTTTTCAAATTAGGCCCACCAAGAGCATAACAAACCATACGAGAGTCTGTGCTCTGCAGTAGTAGAGAAATGTCGTTTTGTCTTCTACTGTTTACATCCAGCGTCTGGTGTAAAAAAGCGCGATGAAAGTATTTCACGAAAGCAGCTTACTACCTCAAGATGGCAGGAAGCCGTACAGCGTTTGACTGTGGCCGAAGGGACATTTTGGGACACAGCAATATGGTGGAGTGAATCGAAAGCAAAGGAAAAGAGGAGTGACCTATATTTTGGGGAAGATGAGAATTTTTTTGCAAAACAAGTGACAGAAGAGTTGTATGATTTTGTTTGTGATGAATCGCTGAATTTAGACACCATTCGGAAATGCTTCCTGTATCAGGCACGTCTTTGTGATAAAACTTTATTTAGAATAAACTTTATAAAGACCATTTCTTACAGGATTAAATTTTCGAATCAATAATTTTTCAGCGATTTTATACTCTAATTCCTAGTCTAAGAGAGTACAGTAGAATAGATTCCAATCTTTGCTCTTACGAGATACATTTGTGCTTATCATTTCCCCAAGTTACACTTGCGTTTTAAATTAACATAAATGCCACTATTATTTCACCTCGAAAAAGCCTTAGCATGTCAAACTGAAGTTAAATGGAATGAGAATTTCTATTTTTAGACAACGATCCAACGAATATGTTCTTATAACTTCTTTATTTGTTTGCAAAAATGTTTCATGTCACAATTTTGTGACTTTTTCTTACAGATCAAACGAGTGAAACAGCGCTTGATTTCCGGTTACATGATGCAGTCGTACATTCTAAGAACCGGAATGATTCCGTCTGCTCGTTTCAGTTTGCTCTATGGCTGGATGGGAATGGAGTTCCAGTGTGGTATCACGAGGTATCTCACCAATTATAAGCTGAATTAACGTCCTCTGTAATTCTGTATAGGGAGCCCAAAGATCTTTTTTAATTGGCAACAGCCACCATCCAATTTGTTTTTCCTCCTAATTTTCTTTTATCTTTTATATTTTATATGGTAATGCTTTTGTGTTCTCGCCATTTTTTATTTCTCTCATTCTACTTTCACTCCCAGTGCATCCTAAGGCTATCATTAAGGAAAATGTTTTCAGATTTATCATAATGCCTCTGACATAGTATAACTACACCAAAAAATCATCTAGGGGCACTGGCAATCGTACTTTGTATTTTCATTTTTTTACACAACCAATTGTCTGTGACATGAAATTTTCTGTGAGCATCACAGCAGCCATTTTCAAATTTATACCACAAAAAGATAGTGTTTTTACTGTACAAGCGTTAAATATTTTTACTTCACCGCATATATATATATTTATATATATAAAATTATATATTTGCAGTAAACCAAAGCCGGGGATTGGAAACAACATTGAACTCGTTTCTACTGAAGAGCTTGTGAAGTTAAGATCTGTTTTCGATGTCATTGCCCACTGGGCGGTTGATTTGTTGAGGAAGACTGTAAGGGACCTCAGCGAGGCTGTTGCATCTTGCAAGGAGACTGTGGATGTGAAAGAGGTTGTTCTTCTGCATGCACGAACGCTAACAGCAGTGCTTGGAATGTTGACGTCACAGAGCCATTTTGGTAAGCTACCGTTGTCAGGGTGAATAGAGCGAGGGCAATCCAACCAAAGTAATCCTACTTTGCTGACATCGTATGATTTTTCATAAGAAATCCAGCATAAGTAATTTTAGTGGCCTTTTCTTGGATAGTTTTTGGATTTTTATATCAGACCATCAGGGATTGAAATGATTATTTGCTAAAAAAGGGTTAACTTCGTTAATGTATGGTTATTTCTTTCAATAGCTGTCTTCCAATATTCTTGTTTGATTATTGTTTAATTATTGTTAAAGGTTTGAATCTAGTCTTTGTACTGTTATTGTTTCAGACAACATCGAATTGCTAGTACACAATGGAATATTTGCTTGTATTCAGTCGATTTTGAACTGTCTTGAGAAGGCCATCGGCGAGGAGTATGAATTTGATCATCCTTGCCCAATGACAGTTATTGTTGATGAAGCTAGACATCACGTGACCAGTATTCGAAATCTTACTGGTGCAGAAATGGCCAACCTTATGAAATCAGGAACTCGTGTGATTCGTGGTGTGGACTGGAAATGGGGTGACCAGGTGAGTTTTATGGCCTACTTTGAGGCCTGTCGTTGTTCTAGCGGGGATATTTTTCAAGTTGATTTTGCATCTGAAGATTTGAGTTAGCTAGCGTTACTGGTTAAAATCTGGTTTCAGCAGATTTAAATTGAAGCAGATCTAATTCAATAATTGTATGATACTGTAGGGTTGATCAATGCCAGAGGCTTTTGAAAGAGCCAAAATTTCCAGGATAGCCCTCGAGTCTCAAGAAATTCATTCCTTCTCAAGAAATAAAATAGTTTCATTTGTGGAAACACTTAATTGTCCATTCAAACGCATTTGTATCCATCCATACATTTGTATTAACACTTACTCGCACAAGTATTATAACTTATACTAATTCTTTTTTGTATTGTTGTAAAGGATGGCCCTACTCCAAGCCAGGGACGTGTCATTAGTGACAATGTTGGAGAAGATGGTTGGGTACGTGTGCAATGGGACACTGGGAGTACAAATTCATATCGTATGGGAAAAGAAGGGAAATATGACTTGAAACTAGCGGAGCCATTGGTTGCTGCAGAAACAAGTGATGATGACAGTGATGGCTACAAAGGTACTGAACACCGGTCTGGGACCGTCGCTATGGGGGGCTTTGAGGGGTGTGACACCTTTTTGAAGCTTTGGCGATAAATTTTAAATTTGTCAACAAATGAAGGATGGCTCACCAATTTTGTCAGAAATTGGGACCTGAAAACCCCCTTGAGCGCAATAGCTACTGATGGCCCTGCATTAGTATTGTTTATCCTTCTTTACGTTCAATTTTGTTTTGTTTTAAAATAGTTGGTCTAGTAGCTACTGTTCTCGTCGCCTATATTTCGAGCCCACTGTTCCAATTAAAAAGGCTAGCATTTAGTCTATGGCTTTGGCAATGTCGATAGTAGTGCCTCCATCGTTAGTAGTGCGGTGGGGTGCCTCCATTACCAAGTGACAGTTACCTCAATCAAGCAATGTAGAAGGAAATTTCTCAACATATTTTGAACTTCTTTTTGCTACAATAAAAGCAATGGACAAAGCAGAGGCTTTTTGAGCATAATATACATTCAATTTGGCAAAGAGCTTTTAGAAGAGTAAGGTAAAACTTGGAATATCTTAGCGTTGAAAAAGGGAGATGCCTCTCGTAGACCTTGCAGCCCAACTAACGATTCATGTAGAAAAAAGAAACTCTATTGTAGTGTTTCTCGTATAACCTCTGTGGTGGTAAATTAGTGAATGTGGAATCGAAGAGAAATTTTTTAATCTCCTAGTAACACATGTTTAAGACTTCTGGTAGAGGTAAGATAGAAGTAAACTGTACTGTAATATATTCTTGTTTTTTCTTGCAGATAGAAGAAAGAATTCTGAATTAAAGGACCAAGACCAGGTTTTGCTCTTATTGCATCGTGCTTGCATGAACGTTCTGCAGCACACTGCTATCTTGGTATGCCTGAAATCAACTTCAGTCAAAGACAGGACAGTTCGTGTTGTATGTAGCCTGTTCATGAAGATCATAAGAGGGGCCTATTTGGAAAATAACGTCGCTTTTCGTGAGTACAAATGGAATTCGACAGATATTTTTTACTCGTATCAACGAAGCTGTTTGTTTGTTAACCTATAGGCTTGTTTTGTTCCACTAAAGGAAAACCTGTTTGAAACCTTGCTTAAACTGAGGGTGATAAACTATGAGATATGAAGTATGATACCTATTTACTGTTGAGATGAAAGAACTATTAGTAAGATCCTACATGATCGTATGCAACCAAGAATATTTGCTACATCTATAAATAGGGTTTGGATCGTTATGAAAATGTGAAAATTATTCCTGTTCGACTCAGTTTAATTTCATTTAAGTTACCGATACGCAACAGACACTAGTTTAGGATAACTGACACCAATAATATAATTAGAATGATTACCTCGAAAATTATCCCTCGCATAACTCAACCTAAATTTGGAAAAAGTGCATTCGGGCTGTTTTTAATAAAGTAGCAGCCGAAAGTGGGTCAAATAGGAATTGTTATTTTACTAAATATTATATTCCTGTGGGCATCTGACTGACCCAAATTCAATTGTTTATTGCTCTATCAAAGTTTCAGGGGGATTCTCTTAACTGCTCATATGCATATCGATTTTTGTTACAAATTAAAGGTACAGCAAAAAGGTTTTTAATCGCCGCACAAAATTCGATTTTAGATCGACAACACGAGGACTGGGTAGCAATGGGCATATTACGTGGACTTTGCTCCTCCTACCGATTCTGCGAGGCATTCAGTCAACAAAATCACATTAAATCGTTTTTAAACGTTGCGAAGCAGCTGGTCGCCAAGGAGGAATCTTCAGAGACATCCCGTGCCTCATCAGTCTCGATTCAGGTAACTTGTCACTTTTATAAGTTCCCTTTTATAAGTTCCCACTGTATCTGAGACCTGAGAGGATATTGCAGCCTATCATTAGGGTTGGCGTATGCTATTAGAAGAATTGGGAATAATTGGGGCTAGCTTAAGGTTGCTAAGAGAGAATCACTGGTTGAAGTCTTTTTCAGATTTTCATTATTCTTTGACACCCCGAAAGTGTTGTAAGGTTTGGAAGAATTCTTTGCAAAAGTTCTCAATGCTCTGTAATCACTTGAAAAGTCATGCAGTTGTGTTTTTGCGATTTTGCCATCACTAACCAAACTTTTTATTCAGGAAAGGTAAAATAGTAGCAAAAATACCTCGTTGGCATCTGGATCATAAGATTACAAATATATAATATCTTTTTCTTTGATTGTACCGTTCCTACTTACTCTGGTATTTTAATATTATAGCATCATATTTTTAGCCGCTATTTAAAGGTAAAACAAATTTCTTAATCACGAATGAATCAGTCACTTATTTTCTTTTAATTTTAGGTTTTGGTATTGAGACTTCTTGGAAATCTATTGCCTTATATATCAGATCCCAAAAACGAGCCATTTATTGACTCAGTTGTACATCAGCTTGTTACGCTTTTGGGAGAGATTCTATTGAAAGACGTTGACTTTATCGAGTTTGCTGCCGAAGGTATTCTATTCTGTTTGCCAAGTTACCATTTTATATGCATGCTGTTGTCTTGATCATATGTTAAAAGTCATATTCAGTGATTCTCGTTTTTTTATCAAACTGAGGCCAGACTCAGTTTGAGGCTTTCTGTACTCAGTACTGTTAAGAATGCTAGGTGCTCGGATTCTAAAATGTAAGGAAACCAATACACAATTCCAATTTGATAGACAATCAAGTTTTTATAGTTTTTATAGAAACTATAAGTTTTAAGAAAGTCTATGCATGTTCATAAAGAAAAATGATGGAGATTTTGATTGAGAAAGATTAAGTAAATGCCTAGTGGTTGAAAATATAGGTCTAGTCGAATAATCATAGGAAGTTGAACGTGATAAATTTAATTTTCTTTAAAGGGCGTAACACATTAAAACGCAAGCGCCGTCAGGCTTCAGTAACGGCTTCGGCACGAGGTACAGTTGCTGAAGAGCTTGTCCAAGTGATCAGAAAGCTACATTCAAGACCTCAATGGGACAAGTCTGTGTCATACGTCATAGAGGAATCTTTAGAGAAGCTGCCGAAATTCTTTAGTTCAAGAGTTAATGCTTTCACAGATGATGTGAGTATCCTGCAAAACACTTAGTATATTGCTGCTCCTAAGTATGCCAACCCAAATGTTTTCTAGAACTTGGAACTTTGGATGCTGTTAAAATTGTCCCAAATTTAGCTGTCATAAACTTTTAGGGTACGAAATATTTCTTGAAATTATGTACAATTGATGCAAATGCTAGTAGACTTTCGCACAGTTATTCTTTAGGATTCATAAGTACTTTCTTTTCTATTCAAACCTATATTGATGAATCCCCTTTCCTGTTAATAACAAATAAACGATTATATTAATCTCCGAAAGGCTTACTGCCCTGTAGGTTTACCCTTTAGCTACGGGCTAGTAGCTTTTCTTTAACTATACGCGTTGCAGGAGTGATGAAACGATTATTCCCCTTGATATTTGACTCAATTCATAAGCCGCTTGTCAAAACTGCCGAAGTTTGTGAGCAGTTACTAATAGCGATTTCATATGAAGGGCGAAGTGTCCTTTTAGACAACAACCTCAAATCTTGTTCTAGACACTAGAATTGAAATTGTTAGGCAATATGCAAAGCTAATCATGGGATAGACTTTGACTTTTGCTCATCATTTTACATTCCTTTACACTACACGATATATTTTGTTTTGCCATCGTCAAGTGGGTAGTTTAACTTTAAACATTTTGTTATCGTGCTATTTTGTTAGGCATCTGTTAGATTGACATCTTGTAGCAGCCAAGATGATGCCGCTGTTGTTGCAGTCTTGGCTATAATTGGAGGGGCAGACCATCGCGTCAGGCTGGGGGGGACCGTTGAAAATGAAGAGCACGGCAAGGGCGTCGTCACCAGAATAACAAAAAGTGGGAAGATTTGTGTCCAGTGCTATGAAGACGAGCAGGTTATCAAGAACAGCCCACTTTCAGCTTGGAAAGTGGTAAGACCAATTTTGCTTGCTTTAAAATTTATTTATTTTCAGCTAAGCCATTTCTTCAAGTTGGCAAACGAACAACCAAACAAATTACCGGGTGCCTATGGCCCAGTATTTAGATGTTTATTCGAATAATTTGGAAATTTTATCAACAACACCAGTTTAGCAGACCTTCAAAATTATTTTTACAAGAAAGTTTATTTTAGGTTGAATGCTATCTTTTTAATCTACCAGTAGAAAGAAATTAGAATAAATTCAATACGTTAGAGCTTTACCGAACTCGTGGCCTTCATGATGACCATTTGGTTCCTATATGCGGACACCTGGTTGTATTATTTCTGATGCGTTATTTTTAGGTGGAGCCAGTGCATTTTGATGTAGAGAAAATGCAAACATTGTCTTCAATGAGAGAAGTTTTGCCATCTGTTCTCCATCTTGCGATTCTGACAAGAGCAACTGGCGATTCAGCGAAAAGTTTCAACAACGATGATCCGAATGGCCAAAGTTTAGATTCAGGTAAATTGAAACTTAGCAGCATTTAAAAATAATACTTGTTTGATAAGAGAATTCTTTCCCTTTAGCTCGTTTGAGCCTATTTTATAATTGTTTATATGTTAAGATGTTGGTTCGCGGAGCCTTCCGTATTTACATAATGTAGTTACTTTAGTCTACTGGAGCAGGTTCATAACTTTAGAACGCAATCTATTGAGACTTTGTGAAAGTCTTTCCGAGAATTTCTTAGGGTAATCTAAAAGAAGAATAGACAAATATCACCTCCTTCTTTAGAGGCAGATTAATAACAATGTTCTCATGCTTTAAAGCATTGCTTCGTTGAGTATCACCCAAAGGTTTTTATTCGGGTTATTGAATTTCTTAGATACTTATTTATCCTACCTAGTGCTGGATCGCAACCTTAAAATGCAACAAATCGAACTTGGTGTACTCATGGCAGCCCGTGCTTTGCTACCCCATAGCAACCTGATTGGCAACCTCGTTTTCAAGCCTGCGTCGAAAGGCGAGGGTGTCAGTAATCCATGGCTGCTTGAAGAACTGTTTACTGCCGCTTTAAAGTCAGCGCCTATCAGGTCAATATACGACAGAAACGAAGTCGAGGTGAATGTTTATGTCAAAACTTTGCTAGTTGCTTTTTCATGTCGGCTGTTAACAATGAGCTTTTCCTTGATTAGTTCATATTATACCACAAACCCTGTCTGGCTGGCGTTTGTTTAGGGCTTAGTTAGTGGAGTTGTTGAGAAGGTTTCTGTCCTGAATTTAAAATTGTTTTGGTTTCTTCAAAAGACTGCCAACTACAATGCACATTTGCAGCATGGATCAAAGATACACTGTAACAGAATTTATTTGAAGCCCACTGACTCCATTTTTTCTTGCTTTATGACAGACAGCTGCTTTGTCTTTGATTGAGTATCTTCTATCGTCGACAAGATCGTCACAGAGACCTGAAAAATCATCAACACGAAAGTCTGAGAAACAGTTAAAACCAGCGCGTCGAGCCCGAAGACGACGAAACAGCAGCACGAGGCTACCAAACCCTCCGTTAGTTGTGCAACAGATTGTTGATATGGGCTTTCCGAGGTACATGGTAGAAAAGGCGCTAAAAGAGATGGGGGACGAAACGATAAGGCCAGAGATGATTGTCTCTTGGCTGCTTGATCACCCCGAAATATCGGTGTGTTATGCTGAGTTTATTCTTACTATCCTGATGAATCTTTAAAAACGTTTAGTGTTAGCTTCATGTTAGTGAGTAAATAATGGTTGGTGATGTTAAAAAAAAGAAACAGGGTTAAATATATTGATAAAGAGAGGAATAATCTACACCTCTCTACACATGGGGTGTATTTGTAGCACTTTTTCAGACAAACTTGCATTGAGGTGAATTATTTAGATGTTTATAATATGCTCAAGGATGCAAATTTGGTTTTGATACAAGGGAGGTATAAGAATTCACATATTGCAAACTAATTTGCAAATATGATAGACCGCTTACGTTGGATTGAACTAAGATTGATAGATTTATTTGGCACAGAAGTTTTCGGTGATAAGTGATTTTGACACTCAATTCTAAGGAAGCTAGAACTCGTCTTTAACATGTTTGACCTTTACCAGATGTACCTAATCTAATGTGCTTTTGTCTCGATAATAAACACGGCTTCTTTAACATATCTTTTTCTGGTTTTTGACTTTTAGCAAGATCCAGCAAACACCGAGCCTCATTCGGATGTTGAAGTTGAATTGAGTAATGATAACGATAGTGAGGCTGGCTCCGGACAGGGTAACTTAGACTCAAGTAGTGAATCTGAATGCGAAACAGTCGAATCCGAAGTAAAGCCGTTGTTTCAAACAAGGGACGATTTCAAAACGCCAGAAGAATACGAAAAGTATATAGCAGATAATGTTCGAATTGGCACTACAATTAGTTATAAGGACAACGAGGGGACAAGTTCGGAAACAGGGACAGTTGTGAAGGTAATAGATTGAGCTTTGTGCAATAAGGAATGATTTTGGACAGCAAATGTTAATTTGTTTTATCGTCAAGAAATGTCAATTAGAGATGTATCCTTGTGTTGTGTGATCAAAGGAGGTTTTGTCAGTTTTCGCGATGTAAACATTGTTAAATGCCCAATCGTTGCAAGTTTTGTACGACAAAATCTTCTTAGATAATATATACCAAATGCATTTGCTTGAGTTAATAATCTGAAATCTTCTAGAAATCTTCATATTTGTTTAAATTTCCAGGGATCGATTTTTGCGTTGAAATGTATTCTACGTTTCAAGGCCATCTTGAATTAACTTTTGTAGGCCACTTTGAGCCATAAGGACATTCAACTGTGTTACATCGAAGACAAACGGTTATCTGTTAGAATGTTTGACTCTCTCTGTTCTTCCGATTAGATGGATTAGTTAATGTTTTTACGTTGAATTGCAGGTTTGTTTAGACAGCAACAATGCGATGTCAATTGAAATACAGACTTGCAATGGAAAGACTCGCCATATTGCCCCATCTAACGTCGAGTTCATAAAGTCTCAAGGTACATGTGGAATATTTGTATGAAACATTTTGATTGAGCAATGAAACCTTAAACGTTCCTAGTTGTTTTGGCATTGTTAAGATTTTTTTACAAATAATTTGCAACTCAATACAATTTTAATGCAAAGTGAGGCATTCTTCATTTGATTCTTTTAGCTGTACTCAAGCCTTAGCTTACTCGAATAACTCGAATAGTTTAAAAGAACATATTCGGCAACTTTTTTAGATATTTGCCATGTTTAACCAAATGGAGGAGGTCAATTGCTCTTTCCTGTGCTCATACCCTTTAGAGGGTATATTCTTATTCATTAAGAAAATGTCACTGTTTCATCGTTTGCATTTTTCTAGGAATGAAAATAAAAGTTGGTGACATGGTCCGCGTGAAGTCGAACATCTTATCACCGAAGTATAAGTGGGGTGCAATAAACCATTCCAATATCGGAATGGTAAAAAAGATTAGTCCGGACGGTGTCGAATGTCAGGTTGATTTTGTGCAACAAACTGGTTGGACTGGTCTAGTTGCTGAAATGGAACTTACCGCGTCAGCGCATCCTGGCATAAGGTTTGGCTTAAGATTTCTTATCTTTAAAGGCCCTATCGGGACTAATTTTGCTTTGGAAAGCCCGTACTATCATTGATAACGCCACCTCTTCCATATCCCTTTTTGACATATATCACAGATCAATCCCAACCATATTCGTAACACCCATATCAACATACATATTTTAGTGATTATTGTCTCACGAGTATTGTTAAACATCAATATGGAACATCTTTTTTTTAGCTGCGATGGCTGCTACTCAAACCCGATAGTGGGTTCTCGCTTCAAGTGTATGACGTGTTACAATTTCGACCTTTGCGAAGAGTGTTACAACGAGATGGGAAACCACGGACACTCCTTCTATAGGTAGGCCCATGCCTGCAAACGTTGAATTTGGTTGCATTTTATTGGAGAAAGAAAAGCTGGTTTATTAGAAATAATAGAGATAATAAATGCGTAGAAAATAAATTCCTGAACCTCCTTACAATGGAGATAGGTTTCAAATGTTCCAGGAAAGGCGTGCTTATACGGGTAACGAATGCACCATGGATTAAGGAACAAACCTACTCATTAAGAAGTTGGTTTTTTTGAACACTTCGTCTCTTTTGAAGCTTATCAAATGTAAGGCACAACCTTAAACGGGCCATTTTGCGTATTCATGTTGGCACATTGCATACGTTTTCGCCCTCCTGCTATGGCCTAGAAGTTTTGTTATTTTGAAACTTGTTTAAACTCAGTGTCGAGAGTCTTAAAACATCTTAACATAAATTTCAGGTTTTTCTCATACCTATAGCAGTAGTTTGCATCTTTCCTTTTAATCATGTGTATTGTTGCTTTGGAATTTTTGTTACAACTTTTTTGTTGCGCTTTCCTTCAACAAATATCATATTGTAATATGTCAATATTTCTCGGATAAAGAGACTGACTCAACCAAGCTTTCTTATAAAACTTAGTGGATGTCATCGTAATGTTTTCAACATTCTTTATTTCTCACCTTCTGAAGCGAAAAAATAAAATGGATATTTATTGGTCCAATGAAAATTTTCCATACTTTGGTGGAATATCTATTTTTTTTTAAATCTGTTCTTTGGAAGTATTAGCTATAAGGAGCTGGAACCAGACACCCTCATTACTTTGGCGTTAAGAAAGAATACTTTCTGAATTATAGCATCTCTGTCACTCTTTGCAGGTACGATGAGCCAGGAAAGTCTCCACTTAAATATACCACTCCGCCAAAACAAAAGGGCCCAAAAGCCAGTAAAAATGATGTTATTGTGACAAATTTGAGCAAGTGTGTTAAAGACATTTGGTTGATACCTGATATTTCTTGGAATGGCGCACCAATTGAGCTTAGAAGAGCTTATAGATTGCAGACAGGATCGAAGCAAAAGGTATTGGAAAATTGTTTGAAGCAACTGGACTCTTCTGCTCCAGATTTTGCCTCTGTTTCTTAAATTCTTCTACTTTAGCCATTCTGATCACGGCTCTTTTGTTTCAGACATGTCTTTGCTTGGAGATGTACCCTGGCCTAAAGATAAAAAACTTAAGCTTGTCCCTAGACCTTTCATGTCCAGACTGTGTTCTTTCATCGGCGATTATCAGTGTTGGTACAAGCGTCGTTGCGATGAGAAAGCACTCAACTGTGCAGATTGATGTCTTTAAAAGCTCTGTTACTCTTCTTGAAAATATGGATGAGGTAACGTATAAGCTTAAGTCAAAAATAAATGTTTTTGTAGAAAATTACTATCACGTGATCATATTTTAAAGTGTCGGATTAAGGCCAGCTTTCTTATAAGTGATGTGTATGTGTGAATAAATAACGGTTTTGTAACGACTTTTGCGTTGGTATCAAGTTGATAAAAAATTTGCAACATCTGGGCAATTATAGAGTTGACATTATTCTTCCTCATTATGAATCCGTGGTGCTTTATTTATCAGCAAATGTCTCTTTCTTGTTTGTAAAAAAAGAGATTTTGCTGTTATTGGTTCGTGGATGCTTGTTTGAATTTTACTTTTTAACTGAATCTAAAGGTATTGCTATTTACTGTTTTGAAAAACTTTATTTGAAAACCATATGCATTGTCTCTAGGACTACAAGTTCATCGAGATTGAAATAAACCTGTGCTTTGCCTGCCTTGTCGCTTGCAAAGGCAGTCGTTTGAGCATAGAATGCAGCAGAAAGGCACCAGTTTCAGGCATACCGTCCTGTTTAAAATTTGTGGCTAAGGACTGTCAAGAAGAACTTGATCGAAAATCACAAAGACCTGTGTTTAAGGCGACAGAGAGTGCCACGAAAAAGCCTGCCAATCAGAGAGAGAGCAAAGTGTTTGTCTGGGGTCTTAATGACAAAGATCAGCTTGGCGGCCTTAAAGGGTCTAAGGTAATTTATGGCATTTAGCTGTTGCCAATGAAATTATTGTGATATTGTGATTAACGTATAGTGTGATTTCTTTAGAAAGGAATTTCATTTATGAACTTGCATGGATATTCTAATATTTTTACATGTTATTTTTTCGGGGAGACAATTCTAGGAATTGTCATTACCGATTTTACATCAGCTTAATAAATCGGTATATAGAACATACTTTCAAGTTTGTTTCTAAATATTTTCTTATATTTTAAAAGGATATATGATATAGGTAACTTAAATTCTGGCCTCAGGGTATATCAAAAAGCTGAAATTGTCTCACGCACGCGTTTATGCTTTCGCGATTCACAGTTTTGTCCATGGTAACAACTTTGTTTACTTTTCTTATTAAGACCCCAAAGTTTCCATCTCCATCTTGTGAAGTAATTTTTGGGCTTTGGAAAGGATCAAGCGTAACTTAAGTAACTGAGGTTGTTCGTAGTAGATACGAACAGATTATTTTGAGTACTCGAGCTATTGTTGATAATTCCCTGAGCTTTCTTCCAGACTAAACTCTCGTTAAAATGTGTTCAATTGATGGTGTTTAGGTTTAAGATTTTTTTAATACGTAGGTAAAGTTACTTGATAAAGTTTTATTATCGACATGATCAGTCTGTTTTTTCGAATTAAAGGTGAAGACGCCAATATTGTCGCAAGCCTTGTCTGCTCTGAACTGTCATCAAATTGTTGGAGGCTCCAAGACCATTTTCGCAGTCTCATTTAGTGGCAAAGCATACGCTTGTGGTGAAAGTATAAATGGTAGGCTTGGCCTCGGCCCTGTCAGTGGCAATGTTTCCATTCCGAGGCAGATAGAAGGACTAGCTTCAGTCATTGTTAAAACGATCGCTGTGCATTCTGGGGGCCGTCATGCAATGGCTTTAACGACGGAAGGAAGAGTTTATTCTTGGGGTGAAGGGGAAGATGGTCAGTTAGGCCACAACAATAGACTGTAAGCATGCGATTGTTTTAATATTCTTATCTATTTGAATTTATATTTGTTTTACTGCATTAAGACGATAATGGCGTAGAGACTTTGTAGGTGAAATGATTATTAAAATGGTTGTTTTTCTCTAAACAGCTTCTTAAAATGACAGTTTTTCTCTAAACTAAAATTTTCATAATCAATTGGCATTGATTGTTCTTTAGCAAAATTATCATTCAACTGAATCAAATGTGCCGATGGCTAACTTTTTCTATCTTTGCTTAAACTTTCTATAGACATGTAAAAGTACTTATGGCAAAAGTACCTATGAATTTTAGAAGACACTTTTAATTATTTTAATCCATTTCCAACCAAGCCATTGTGATTTCAGGCAACCCATGATTAATACATATTTAGAGCATTGTACGATAAGTTTTGAAAAATACTCTAAAAACCTTTCAAGTTTACGAGGGAACCCCAAATATCAAAAATTTAATTTAACCTAAAATTGTAATTTTTCAGCAAGTGAGTACTGTGAATCTTCTCAAAAGTACCAAGACAGATTTTTTGAGGGATCTTCTGATTGAAACGTAGCAAGATCACCATGATTACTATCCTATTATCTAGTGCACACAAATGCTTTCTTTTTTTCTTGAGATTTATCGAAACATCGCTTTTTCTCAGGGTTTACGACTTTCCAAAGTTGGTCGAAGCTTTAGATGGACTTACGGTCATAGAAATCGCGGCTGGAAGCGCCCACAGTGCGGCAATCATCAGCGAAGGAGATCTGTATACCTGGGGATGCGGAGCATACGGTCGCTTAGGGCATGGTGATGTTGAAAATCAACTGAAGCCGAAAATGGTATGTCGTTAGATCTGTTGGCTCGATTTTGTGACAAGCAGGAATATTAGTAACTTTCAATACTCTACTAGACAATTACGTAGTGTTAGCAGGAAGATAGGAAGGCGATTTTCAGTTTTCTAGTAAGTTGAGAAACGAGGTCAGTATCTGAGGAGATATCCCAATAGAACGCAACTAGTACGTGAAACTGCTCAAAGTTTTTAGATGCATACAGCGATCTGTTTAGAGTCTCGTATACAGTCGAAGGAAAGAGTACGAGTTTTAAGGATAATGTTATCCAGAAATATAGAAGATAATGTGATGCTATTCATAGATAACACAAAGAACCTATAAGTGTGAATAACGTGGCAAATCGTTTAAATCATCTGCGGTGACTTCTTGTAATTTTTTGCAGGTGAAAGTCTTCTCTGGCAGACGCGTGGTTCAGGTCTCATGTGGCAGTCGCGACGCCCAAACAATTTGTCTAACCGAAGATGGATGTGTTTGGTCATGGGGTGATGGAGATTTCGGGAAATTAGGAAGAGGGGGCAGTGATGGGTGTTTGTTACCTTTGAAAATTGAAAGACTAAACGAAGTTGGTGTTTGCAAAGTTCTCTGCGGTGCACAGTTTTCACTGGCATTAACGTCTCAAGGGAAGGTATACACTTGGTTAGTAAGATCAAATCTATTATTTTATCTTACATGTATGATTTTCTTTAATTGTGGATTTTACAAAAACCAATGATGGTTTTGTAAGAAAACCTTGTATATTAGGCTGGTAGATCAATTTTTTGTAACCGAGTACATTGACTCAGTTGGCAAGAATCGCCTTCACTTTCTGATGACTATAGATGTCTGCGGATGGTACATACGTGTTCAAAGGAGGCATCTTGTTGTGCTTCAGTAAATCGATTTTTTCCCCAAAGTTAAATTTCCCCATTATTGACACATTTCTCTTTATCGTAGGGGTAAAGGAGATTACTATCGGTTGGGGCATGGAAATGATTCCCATATTCGGAGGCCGCAGGTCGTCGAGTTTTTAAAAAACAAGAAAATCATTGATGTTAGTGTTGGTGCGCTGCATTGTCTAGCTGTCAGTGATGATGGACAGGTATTGTAAAAAACAGTCTTTTCGGTTTAACCACAGCTGATACACTTTATGAACTATTTTTGAACTCACCTGAATCTGTATCTTCATAGCCATCGATTCTCGGCTGAGACTTTTTTCCTTTTTGTACATAATGTTGTCGGCAATGAAACAATAAACAATTTTGCACACTTTTAGTCTAAATAGTGGTGAATATATCAGACAGGTAAACAAAGGACCACGATTCATTTGTTATTCGGTCAGCTCAGCACGCTCCGGTAAAAAATAATTACGTTTACATTTACCAGAGTCAGCTTCTTTCTGCGGCAGGTTGACCTAACTCGGGTATGCTTCACTTGTGAGCTCAATCTTCACTTCACAATCCACGGAGTCTGGGATCAAAGGCAGCAATCTATTTGCCTTATCTTACGTCCAATAACATGAAGGTTTAACAGTTTCAGAAACATCTTCAAGAAACGGGGGTGCTCCCAGTCCAAGTGTCAACGTAATTCCCAATAGGTATTTTAAGATGCACAAAGTACTAAAAAGAAAAATTATTTCATTTAATTTCAGGTACTTGCTTGGGGAGACAATGATCACGGACAGCAAGGAAACGGCACAGTCGCTGTAAATTTCAAGCCGGCAAAGGTTCTCGGGATTGATGGCTACAAAATAACAAGAGTGGCTTGTGGTTCATCTCATAGCATTGCTTGGGCGGAGCTGAACGTAGCACCCCAGATATTGTTCGATCCTGTCGAGCTAAAATGTGCAAAAGATCCCCTAGGAATGATATACGTGACAAACGAGTTTGAACAGAAGAAAACCAAAGAGAACGTAGGACAGCATATTCGCAGGCTGCGATCTTCACTATCAAAGGATGTCCTACATCTCAAAACTAACGAAGAAAAACAACTGTCCCTAACTCTGATCCTTGAGTCTCTGCGAGTTTGCTATGCACGAGATGCCTTGATAAAAATCCTGGGAGACCTTCAGGAGATATCTTTAGAGTCGTTGGATCAATGCAGTGGTGATGACGATGCTACCACAACGCCATCGGCATCAAATACCGATGCCTCGCAAACAGCAACAACACAAAACATTGAAACTGCTAAAAAGAAACCAGGGTTTGTTCTTTCACGGTCAAAGGTGAAATTGCTCGTCTCGTTATTGAAGCTCGGCTTTTCAGGTCGCTTGGATGAAAGCCAGCGGGAAGGCCTCATATCAATTCTTATTCATTCTGCCAAAAGAGACAAAGAGGTAAGTCATTCTTTATTTTGCAGGCAGTAAATTCGATCTGCTTTACGTAGCTAAGAAGCTTTGTCATATGAAAGTGAAAGAAAAAGATGCAAATGTATTAGGGATGGTCGATAGATATTTTTTAGGGATGATAGAAAGGTATTAAGGGGTTTGGACTGCATTGGAGGGGGGGCGTTGATTTTCTTGAAATTCCCTCTCGGTACTTTTTTAAGCTTGCGTTGCTCTGCTGATCTACTTGCTACGTTCATGTAGTTTAATGCCTTCCATCTCTAAAAAGCTCATTTAGCCCCTTCTCTCATTTTTCTTATTCCCTTTCCCTACCTCTTTTATTCTCCCTTTTCACTTGACTATAATTACTATTTTTATCATTGGGGAAACTTTTAAGCTACATGAAGTAAAGTGCATCTGATGCTCACGACATTTTCTTTTCCACGCAACAGATAGCACAAATATTGCTTCACGAATGCACGACTGAAATCGAAGATGTTGTCACGGACCATGAATTGCGGAAGAAGGAATTGCACCCCGTGACACAGGACAGTCCACATCCTTACGATGGAGTTAAAAAACTTAACGGACGCATACGAATCCCAGGTGCAGAGAATTTGCGCATTGAATTTGACAAAAGTTGCGCCACAGAATATGGGGTCGATATATTATCGATCATGGACGGAAATGGGAGAACTCTGGCTGTCCGATCAGGCAGCGATCCATCGGACTGGAAAAACAGTTTACGTGTGACAGGAGATGAAGTGCGATGGAAGTTCATTGCACAAAGCAAATGGAATTTGTGGGGCTGGAGATTCGTTGCCCACCCTGTGACTTCGAGCTCGGTTTTAGACTATTCTCAAGCCTCAGACACAACTGCTCTTGCTGTACCCTCGTTGGAACTTGCCAAATCGTTGCTAAGTATGTAGAACATTATGCAGCGTGACATTATGCAGTATGTAGAACATATTTTCGTATACAGCGTGAAAATCGGAGTAGCAACTTAGAACCTAAGAATTTACAACATGATTCATTTTTAAAGGATTAGACATAATCAGGTAATCAGCTGATTCATAAGAATGTCTTATTCCAAGGCATCAGAAATCATTTTCCTTTGTATATACACAAGTTTACACAGAGCCTATCCCACAAATCAAACAGGTTTTTGAACACTTCCAATAGGCCTCACCTACCACCTTCTGTGTAAATGTTTCAATCCTCAGCTAATGCTGTTATTATCATTTTATTATTCCAACAGGTCACGATATCGAGCAGATGACTGGCCCCGGATCCCACTGTAATAGGCTGACCTTTGCTTTGTCGGCATGCGCACAAGTACCCTCATTATCCGCTGACCAGAGATGTTGGATATTTTGCAAGCTAAAGGATATTTTAGTGTCGGATATCGCACCGCCTATTGATGTTCCAGATCTTCTTGGTTGCAGTGACTATGGAGATGACGTGCCAAGTATATTCAAATACAAAAGTACAGGCGACGCGAAGACGAAAGAAGTAAGTGTATTCCAAAACTGTTATGCCAACGGAGTTATAGCAGGTATTGTTTGATCATAAAGCTGGAATGAAGGATTGGTCAGAAGGACCGAAAGGGGTCGGAGATGAGAGGCGTTGAGAGGGAAAAGGGAGGGCATTGAAAAGGACAATTGGGGGTGCATGGGTGGGGATAGAGACCAAGTGCTCTTTCTCCTTATAAGTAAATTTTGAAATAAAATTATTTGAATACCACACTCCGGGGTGTTGGCAGACCGAATCATAGAATATTGAAAATGAATAAAGTGTCAGTTTCAGATGGGCCTCGCTTTGTCGTTTCTGTCACATCTTTGAGACTCGCAATTTAGTAGAGCATGATATTTTTTGCCTAATAATCTGAGAAATGTAACCTTATTTCCTTATTTATTTTGTTAATATAGGCATGTATAGATCCAATGTGAATATCAATTATGTTCAGTGATTTGCACCAAAGGAAATAGTAAAACCTATCATAAGTGAACTTGATGTTTTTTACCAGGTTATTGCTTTTTTGCAGATAATGTCAACCTCTCCGCTTGGCAGTTTAATCAGAGGCCTCCCAGATGCAATGCGAAAACAGTATGGATTCGAGGCTAAAGCTGGACAGCACCTTTTCTACAGCTCGTTTCTCAGGGTATTGACTATTCCCTTGTTTTAAAACTTTGAAAGGCGTCTGACGTCGTCTTAGCTCAATTACTTTCTCCCAAAGCATTCGAAGTGATAATTTAGATGCGAAATGAATATTTTGATTGGCTTTTAGATATGAAATTTTACTGTTTATGATGCATTATCAGCCCATTTGTCTTTATATTAGTCTATATAATTATGGGGTGCAGAACTTGATGATTCTAAGTAGCTATTCAAAGTTTCATGTTTGATTTGATAAAAAAATCACAAAACTTGTTTTGGCGTGATACTTAACTTATTTGATTAATGTTAAGCTAAATTATAACTTGCTACAGATGTTAATGTCTTTTTTATCAGGGAGTAAGAAAAACCTTGCTATGTTTCCCATAAAGAAAATGTTTGTGATGTTAAAATTTCAGTTCAGCCCATTATGACTTAGCAACAAAATGACACCAACTCTTATACTTGTTCTTATCTTCATCCAGGCACTTGTTACAGTTGGCCGGACCTTAGGGCTAGACTATCTCATCTGTTGCTCTGATAAATATCGTTGGAGCTGGTTCACGCGATCATGTATGTTACATAGAGTAATAGAAAGCATGGTGAAAAGAACTGCGTTGCCAAAGGATTTCTTGCTGGAGGTCAGAGCACGAATTCAAGAGATTGCCCAAGGAGAAGACAGTATTCAACTAGAATATGAGAATCACACATTGTTCACAGATGAAGAGGATAAACAAGCACTCAGCTGGCTTCAAAAGTAAATTGATTTATTGCCTTTGAAGTTTTTCTTCCTTTATCTTTTAACCAAGAGTTTTCGTCGCTATTTGACTCTCTCTTAACCTCTTAACCTATTTTGATACGAGGCCGTTTATAAATGGTGTAATTTTTACGACGATATAAAGGAGCGAAATAGTTTTAAAAGCACTTTGAACTACCAGAAGTCAAAAGCTCACTTTCATTTAAATTCGTGGTAAGAGACCTCATTTGTAAGAGACCTTTTAATTTAGAGTTGAATAGAAAATTTAAACAGGATTGTTAAAAATTATAATAGGCAACAGCAAGTATTTATCTTGGCTGTTTTTTACTATGATGAACCTGGAATAACGTTGATTCTTGCAATTTTATGAGAATATTATGTTTCTATTTATTAACTGTGTACTTTTTATCGTACATTTAATTATACGTTGTACGTTAAGACATTGAAAATAGCATGTTTATATTACTTTATAGACGTCCTCGAGATTGGTCTCTGTCCTGGAGCGGAAGTGGCAATATTTATGGCTGGGGTCATAACCATAGGGGACAGCTTGGGGGCCTTGAAGGCTCCCGAATCAAATCACCTCAAGTTTGCGAAAACGTATCGAGCTTGCAGCCAGTGCAAATCTGTGGTGGAGAGCAGACTCTATTCTGTTTGTCTGCGGAAGGCAAGGTATGATGTTTCCAGAAAAGCTATGGTGTCGTGTATTTAAAATCACCAGATACTGCTAGTTTTCATCGAATTGAGTGTCTTTAGTCTGATTCGAGTCCATATACTGATTTTTTGTTTTTATACTTCTTGTTTTTTTTGGTAAATGATTTTTTAGTTATGCGACCACGAAGGGTCTTGACTGTTAAAAAAACAATGTGGCCGAGACAAACCCATACCCTTGTCAATTCCCTTGGTCTTTTAAAGATTATTCCTACCTTTTTCATTTATTTTTCACTCAAAAGCTAATTTCTTTGGTCCGTAATTGTTTATTGCAGATTTACGCGACAGGATACGGCAGTGGTGGCCGCCTTGGCGTCGGCGGAATGGCAACTCTAACTTCACCCCGATTCATAGAGACACTTCAGCATGTTGTAGTGAAAAAGGTCGCTGTTCACTCTGGAGGTAAACACTGCCTCGCATTAACATCTGACGGAGAAGTGTTTTCATGGGGCGAAGGTGATGACGGCAAACTTGGCCATGGCAGCCGGCTGTAAGTTTGGCTCAGCATAGTGTGCTTGATTATTCTCTGAATGCAGAATAATTCCACACTAGATTTCATTAAAACAATCAAAGAAAGGGAGATTCGAGGATGTAAAAAGCAGTATAATTCTAATTTCTAGCATGGATGTCCTAGTTTTATCAATGGAACGGTTTTGAGTAAGAGCGACAGTATGATTAGGTTTCTGCTTCAAAAATACATTTGAAAGCGTCGACTAAGAAAATCTTATTTTAGTATGACCCTTCCTGTTAAACGATACCTTCATTTTCTTTACACTTCAGTAGTATAAAAATTCAGTCTTTGATGTTGGTAATTTTTCATGGACAAATGGCTAGGTTTATCAATATATGCTATTTCGGAAAATGCCGCAGCAGTGCAACATTGTATGATCTGAATGTTCAAAGATTTTCGATTCAAATATTACTAGTATTGTCTTGAAGGTTTTTTCTGAAAATTGGCCCATTTCATACCTATTGGCCAATTTCTAGCCAAAAGTAAAGCAAATTAAATTTACTGCAAGGACGAAGGGATATGTTCGTTTATCTGTGTTGTCACCATCTTATTCTGATGATGTATCTCATGTTTATGTATTCCTTATTTGATGTTTAGCCTTATTTGATGTTTAGCCTGTGACTACGAATTCCTTGAACATTTAAGTTGAAGAATACCTACGATTTGAATGCTCTTCATCTTTGATCTACTGAAGTTGGTAACAGGAGCATGCATTCGTAATCAAATTTATAAACGAGCCATCTACTCATTTGCTAACGTAAACTTCTTTTCTTAATTGACTTTCAGATCTATGGAAAGACCAAGGGTGATTGAGACTTTGTTGGGCAAAAATGTTTTGGATGTGGCTTGTGGAGGCTCCCACAGTGCGGCTATTGCTGCGGGAGGCGAACTTTACACCTGGGGAAAAGGCAGATATGGTCGACTAGGTGAGGTTATGTTTATTTATTTGTAGTATATGAAGGGGATGTGAAGAAAGCTTGGCATAGCTAGTGTGGAGCCGTATACTTATGTTATTTCTGTTCTTTTCACCGTGCAGTTGATGGGCTGTAGGTGTGAAACCCAGAGTTATCCCTTGAAGCCATCTTCTGCAAGGCAAAAAATTTATCTTTAGCGTCTTTCTATGGAAAAGTCTGACGATATGTCGATATATCCCCAAAAACCATATATCTTCAGAATTCTGATAGAATAGACGATTTTTATTCGTAATCGAGATCTCTATTCTAATACCATGTTCATTTTTAACAGGCCACGGTGATGGGGAGACGGAAGACCAGCTAAAGCCGAAATTGGTCGAGGCTTTGAGAGGATTCAAAGTTGTTGATGTTGCTTGCGGAAGCGGTGATGCCCAGACCCTTTGCGTCACTGACGATGACTGTGTGTGGTCTTGGGGTGATGGAGATTTTGGAAAACTTGGCAGGGGTGGCAGTGAGGGGTGTAAGATTCCCACAAGAGTTGACGACTTAATCGGCATTGGTGTGACGGCAGTGGAGTGTGGATCTCAGTTCTCATTAGCATTAACAAAATCAGGGCTTGTTTACACGTGGTAAGTTGGTTGTTTTTGTTGTTATTGATTTTTCATTCTTCATTCGAAGTAATAATTCA
This sequence comes from Rhopilema esculentum, assembly GCF_057945365.1. Classification (NCBI taxonomy): domain Eukaryota; kingdom Metazoa; phylum Cnidaria; class Scyphozoa; order Rhizostomeae; family Rhizostomatidae; genus Rhopilema; species Rhopilema esculentum. Next base: position 4,944,180 of record NC_142820.1, read on the forward strand.
ACCAACTGTAGTTTTAATTCTTGGCAGAACTTGGTTATAAGGTCATTGAAGCTGCATCATCAAATCTAAAGTTTTGCGTTTATATGTGTAAGTGAAAACAGCCATTCTGTAATGCATATTTCTGAAATGTAATTTGCACCAGTTGTCGCATTTTTGTCCTGTAGACTTTGTCTATCAACATTGCCTGCTTTTAACAGTGAAAATTTCCAGAATGGGTTTTACATAAATCTTAAAACACAATTAATCGCAGGAGTTGGTTTTTCTAGAGCGCTTCTTCCCACGTTATCGCATAGTCCCAAGTTATCGCATAGTCCCAAGTTATCGCATATTCCCAAGTTATCGCATATTCCCAAGTTATCGCATATTCCCAAGTTATCGCATATTCCAACGTTATCGCATATTCCCAAGTTATCGCATATTCCCAAGTTATCGCATATTCCCAAGTTATCGCATATTCCCAAGTTATCGCATATTCCCAAGTTATCGCATATTCCCAAGTTATCGCATATTCCCAAGTTATTGCATATTCCCAAGTTATTGCATATTCCCAAGTTATCGCATATTCCCAAGTTATCGCATATTCCCAAGTTATCGCATATTCCAACGTTATCGCATATTCCCAAGTTATCGCATATTCCCAAGTTATCGCATATTCCCAAGTTATCGCATATTCCCAAGTTATCTATAAAAGAACTCGGATTCTTCAATGAGAAGTAACTTTGCATTTGCTTACTAATTCAATGTCTTTCAAATATCTTTTCTGAAACATTTAAAATGTTTTTTCGCTAGATTTGTTTCTCTGAAAAAGCATTTTGTATGAGTTGGTTTTTTTTAAAAACAGGGGAAAAGGTGATTATTATCGATTAGGCCATGGAACAGACGATCACGTGCGTCGACCGAAGATTGTCGAAGCTTTGGAAGGCAAGCGGGTTGTATCAGTAGCTTGTGGTTCTCTCCACTGCGTCGTTTGTACGGATAAGGGTGAAGTGTTCACATGGGGTGATAATGATGAGGGCCAGTTAGGTGATGGAACAACAAATGCAGTGCAAAGGCCTAAACTTGTACAGTCGTTATTGGTATGCAAATTTTGCTAAGAGTGACAATAGGAAAATGTTTTGATTTTCTTCATTACATCATTATGTCCGGTATGCAAGCCAATATGTTTTTGGCATGTCCTTGTATTGAAACACGTTTGATCACTAGAATTTATGTAACTACACTATTAAGTACATAATAAAATACTGTTAACAAGTCCATTGCCTTTGCATTAATTGTGAAACACTGAATTGCAACGCATAATCGTCCTGTTCTATACATCAAAGCTCTTACAGCTCTGCCTATACGGCTTTTAGACCAGTGACCAGTTATTTTCATAGCTATGCAATCAGAATCATACCAGTTAAGTTTTTTGTAAAATGATAGCACCTGACATAGAATGTAGGTAACTTTATAGTATCCCTCATTTTTGACCATTTAATTTTCACAAAAGAACTTGTATACGGAATTGAAGTTTTGTTTTCGCTGTGTTTAACGCCAGCTTACCCCGGATTAAAGGATGTCGTATAAGAAGTTTAACTTCAAGAGGATCCAAATTAACTAGTTCTCACGATGATAGTGGTCAAGAAATTTTTTTCAAATTCTTATGGTTACTAAAATGGCCTGTAGTCAGCTATTATTTTTAAAATCAAAATTTATTAATTTTAATTTTTTTCAGGGTAAGAAAATAGACCGGGTAGCCTGTGGCTCTGCACATACTGTGGCATGGAGTACTACCCAAGCGGTGGAGCCCTGCAGACTACCGAAAGAAATTCCTGCTGAAATGACAAGGCTCCACAAGTTCAACATAACTACAATTAGAAACCGCCTGTTGTTGTTGCACCATTTCTCGGAACTATTTTGGAATGCAAGTCCCCTCCTGGACATCGAAAATATCAACAGTAGGATCAACTCGCTGCTCAGACACAATAACATCGAACTCTTGCGATCTTCGTTGACCTCCTCTAGCAAGGTAAACTAGAGCCGTTTCTGAGCTTCATTCACTACTTAGTATTATTGCCTCTCCAAGTTTACCTCTCCAAGTAGACTTTACACAAATTTACAAACTACCCCTAAACATGCTCCTCCAAGTAAAATACTTGGAAGAGAAATTCCGCTCTAATCTGTCGCATTAAGCATCACTTGAAAGTTCAAAGACATAGTTTAGTGCTATCGTCCAATTTTTACCCACCCTCGCCATCAGGAAGAACCATTTGTGCGATTCTTTTGTAAATGATCCTATGATTTTTTTTACCCAGGTCCCTTTATATTGGCTTAGACTAAGAACCAATGTTGCATCCTCTTTTCTTACTGAAATTCGCAGGACTTGTACTGTTCTCTGCATACTGATGTATGAAATTGGTCATTTTTCTTTGATTTTTCAAATCCTCTTTCTAGGAATCCGCTTTTAGAAAGATCATTAACAACACCATGATCAGAGATCACCAACATGGTCCGGTGCTGGATCTCAACCGTGTATCAGTAAGTCAAGTTTTGCTTGTTAAAACATTTCTTTTCAACTATCCGACCTACAATCAGTAATTTTTCGTCGCAACTAGACCAGAAGTATCACACATAGACAAAAGTACTTTGTTCCCCTCAAGCAGCCATTCTTGAAATTGCGTAAGATTCCGGACAGTCGTAAATACCGAACTGCTTAAAATCATTTATAAATAAGACATGCGTAGAAAATTGCAGCCAGCATAGGACATTTCTGATCATCAATTCCTGAGCAAGTCTTTAATATTGCCTTTAAAGTTTTGTAAAAGTTATGTTTATAACGCCATAATCCTTTTGCAATCGTAAGAAGGCATGCAAAAAGTATAACCTTGAAATAACGGAGCCTAATGTTTCAAGAACACATGTCCAATTGGCTTCACAAAGACTCCTTAATGAACAGGCCAACAAGCAGAAAGTTGCTCACGATGCCTGATATCAAAATGTTGAGGCAAAATATTGAACAATATTCATTTTGAGATTTTCATTAGATGTAAGAGCTCAGCATGACATTGGTGGGAGTTCCTTTGTCAGGGTGCTTCGCATCGCCCACTAGCCGCTTTTGTATCTTCTTCGCCTAAATTTGTAACGCGAAATGCTTTGCTTTGTGAAGCCACCTAATTATATGTACTTTTCAAGGTTAAGAAATACAGAAAAGGCAATGGTTTGGCTGGAAAAAACGGCTTGAAATCTGTCTTTGCTCAGGCTTGTTCGAAAATGGGTCTTTTGAGATCCGAGAGCTTGTTTCTGCCTCACCGTGTTTGGAAAGTGAAATTCATTGGTGAAAGTGTGGATGACTGTGGAGGAGGATACTCAGAGTCAATCGCTGAAATGTGCGAGGAGTTGCAGAACGGCTCGTTGCCCCTATTGATTCCAACCCCTGATAGCCGCGATGATCTGGACGGCGTACAGAGGTCTTACTTGTTGAATCCTTCTGCCCGATCGCAAGTTCATATCGAGATGTTCAAATTTCTTGGAATTCTGATTGGCGTGGCCATACGAACTGGAAGTCCTCTAGCCCTAAACCTAGCAGAACCTGTTTGGAAGCAACTTTCAGGGGAGTGTCTATCCTTTGAAGATATAATGGGAGTGGACAGGGGTTTTCTCCCTAAACTTAACTACATCCGTGAGCTAGATCTCAATGAAGAAGGATTAGATATGCCTTTTACTATTTTATCAAGTGATAACGTCGAGAAACAGTTGGTAGAAAATTATAGCAAAATATCATGTGAAAACAGAGGAGAATACCTCAAACTCGCACTTAAGTATCGACTATACGAATTCGACCAGCAGATAGCTGCCGTAAGAGAGGGCATGGCGAAGGTCGTTCCAGTGCCTCTCTTGATATTTTTCTCCAGTTTCGAGCTCGAAACGATGGTCTGTGGCAGCCCTCAAATCCCCGTAGACTCCTTGAAAGCCATAACATCTTACAAAAATGTTGACGTCAACGAGCCCCTCGTCCGCTGGTTTTGGGACGTTCTAGAAGATTTCACGAGTCTTGAAAGATCGCTCTTTCTGCGATTTGTCTGGGGGAGAGCCAGGCTACCGAGAACAGCGGCGGACTTTCGTGGAAGAGATTTTGTTTTTCAGGTATGTTAATTCAGCTGTATTGGTCCCGTTTTAAGGGCATGTTTGCTAATAGTATCTGCTCTTCATATTTGATCAGTTAAGAAACCGGTGAAATGATAATGATTTTTAACATGATAATAGTGATTATAGTCCTGCCTGGGTATCATGATCATAGTGATTGTAGCCGTGCTTGGGTATCATGATCATAGTGATTGTAGCCGTGCCTGGGTATCATGATCATAGTGATTGTAGCCGTGCTTGGGTATCATGATCATAGTGAGTGTAGCCCTGCTTGGGTATCATGATCATAGTGATTGTAGCCCTGCTTGGGTATCATGATCATAGTGATTGTAGCCGTGCTTGGGTATCATGATCATAGTGATTGTAGTCCTGCTTGAGTATCATGATCATAGTGATTGTAGCCTTGCTTGGGTATTATACCAATCGTTTGGCGGGTGATTATTTCACAACTTTTGATCTAAGAAGGAATGCAATATGCTCTGTATTTTTTTCAAATTTTTAGTGTATGATACAAATTGTTTGGAAACAAAATTTTCAACTTCTGATATGAAGTATCTACTAAGGGCTTCTACTCTAAATCGATTTTGGTCTAAATTTATTAATGTCTAATTTTGTATCAGCGATATGTTGATTTTTGTACACAAAAATTAAGCTCAATTTGTCATAAAAAAAACCTTGTTTACATGGAAGAGTTTACTTTTTAAATGTTATTCAATTGTTTTCTCTTGAAGGCAATATGTCCCGTTTCAATCAACCGTTCACGTTTACAATAGGTTCAACGGCATATTTGGAACGTTTAGAATTAGTCCAATGTTGCTGTGTGGATATTTAATATCAACATATTGCAAAATTCAAACAATGACAATTTAGGTGACCACTGAAATTCACCGGGACGTAATGTCTTTAATCTTTTCTCTGACTCCTGCTTTGAACAATAATGTTTAACATCCTATGATTTTTCAGGTACTGGACAAGTTTTCTCCCCCAAACATGTATCTACCAGAATCCTACACATGTTTCTTCATGCTGAAAATGCCGCGATACACGAGCAGGTTGATTTTGCGAGAAAAGCTCAAGTACGCCATTCATTTTTGTAAATCGATCGACTCAGACGAATATGCCCGTGTGGACCTAACAGGAGATCACGCCGAGGCCTAGCTCACAAATTGTTTATGTTTTAGAAGTGTTGTGTACTGACGAGGTTTGTTTCAATGTTGTATTATCAAAATTTTTCTTGTCAATAAATGAAATTATAATATCTAATATCTAAATATGATGTGTTGGGACATAGGATCTTGAACGAAGAGGTCTGTAATCAGATTGTCCCAGCTTTAGTTGAGGAGTACCTAACCTTGCTTTCTTTTTGATTGAATGGAATGTGATTCACCTAAGAAAGTTTGCGTTGTTGTTTGGGATTTCAAGGTTCAAATGTCCTATTTTGCACCTTCAAGAACCTCGCTACAGTTAATTTAAAACACATCTCATACTTGCTTTTCTGGTGAGGGCAGACCACCACAGAACTATGTTTTTAGATTTACCAATTCCAAATATATGCCAAATAAATGGTTATTGAGCAACCTTAGAATTGTCCCAACCATATAAGTTTAATTTTATTCCGTTGAGATTATGCTGATCACTATTAGGGGGGCAGAAGTATTCAGCAATTTTGAAACCATAGCTGTTAGCCATCTTGAGGACCGAACTCCCTAAACGCCCAGGGTGTCTTTACTAACCAGTTTAACTGAGATATACCACCCCAATGTTTTGTACCGAACCAATGTTTGACCATCACTTGTTAAGCTCTGGTCAAGATACGTAAAGCAAGGGATTTCTTAATGCACTTGAGTTACAACTAGAGTATTGAACGTATGAAGAATTTGTTGTCTAAATCGAATTTTGAATAAGTGTTTGTAAGTATGTATAAAAACTAAATTTAAAATTCTGCGAATTCCCAAAATTACAGTTATTTTGAATATTCTCATTTTATACCTGCCTTCATTTGAGAAGCAAAGCATCAATGGTAATAATTGAATAGCTTCTTAATTCTAAATTCTGTAATGAAGGCATTAGAGACAAAAAGTGAGAAGGTATAGCAAAATTGTGGTAATATTAATTTTTTATGGCAACCTTTTAACAAAATCCATTGTGCTCATTCTACGCTCACTCAACTGCTGAAAAGAAGCCAATCCTTATGTATTTTTTTTCTAAAGAGGGAGTTTTTGACAAGTAAAAACTCATAATCAAAAACAAATAAGAAGAAAAATTATTCCTTTAGACGAAAAATTAAAATAAATATAACTTTGCTGAATAAAAAATCTAGAAGGGCATTTAATTACTAATTGTTGGATTTCTCACCGTGAAAACATAGATCGCTATGTACTGAAAGATTTTTAATCACGACAAAACCTAGGGATTAAAAGATCTACTCGAACAAGAAAAACCACTGATATTTTGATTTGAGTTTTAAGAACAATTTTTGTGCTTTGATCTTGATGATTGACAACTTTACATTTTGCTCTTTTAAGGTAAAATTGAAACAGGGTGCAGGTAATATCCGGATTATGCAAAATCAGAGAAAATAAGTTTTGCCAAAAAGCCAGGACATAGGCTTCAGATTTTTCAATTAAATTTTTTTCAAAGAAATTTTATTTTATAACCTTGGAAAAAAGCTTCTCTGATTACTACACTTGATTTAAAGGTGAAGTTGGCGCATGGAATGTTCAGATTCAAATAAATCGGAGAGGGCTCAGTTTTTGCCAAAAAGTTAAGACTATAGGCTTATAAAATTGATATTTTTTCCATCGAATTTTTGTAAAGAAGGTTGGTCTTTTTTGTCTTATAATTGACTTCCTTGATTACTACACTTGATTTAAAGGTGAAATTGCCGCATAGAATGTTCAGATTCCAAGGTTTAGGAGAGGTCAAATTTTGGTCAAAAGTCAAGACTATAGGCTTATAAAATTGATATTTTTTCCATCGAATTTTTGTAAAGAAGGTTGGTCTTTTTTGTCTTATAATTGACTTCCTTGATTATTACTCTTGATTTAAAGGTGAAATTGCCGCATGGAATGTTCAGATTCCAAGGTTAAGAGAGGTCAAATTTTGGTCAAAAGTCAAGACTATAGGCTTATAAAATTGATATTTTTTCCATCGAATTTTTATAAAGAAGGTTGGTCTTTTTTGTCTTATAATTGACTTCCTTGATTATTACACTTGATTTAAAGGTGAAATTGGCGCATGGAATGTTCAGATTCCAAGGTTTAGGAGAGGTCTACTTTTGGTCAAAAGTCAAGACTATAGGCTTAGAAAATTGATATTTCTTCCATCTAATTTTTGTAAAGAAGGTTGGTCTTTGTTGTCTTATAATTGACTTCCTTGATTATTACACTTGATTTAAAGGTGAAATTGGCGCATGGAATGTTCAGATTCCAAGGTTTAGGAGAGGTCAAATTTTGGTCAAAAGTCAAGACTATAGGCTTAGAAAATTGATATTTTTTCCACCGAATTTTTGTAAAGAAGTTTGTTTTTTTGTCTTATAATTGACTTCCTTGATTATTACACTCGATTTAAAGGTGAAATTGGCGCATGGAATGTTCAGATTCCAAGGTTTAGGAGAGGTCTACTTTTGGTCAAAAGTCAAGACTATAGGCTTAGAAAATTGATATTTCTTCCATCGAATTTTTGTAAAGAAGTTTGTTTTTTGTCTTATAATTGACTTCCTTGATTATAACACTTAATTTAAAGGTGAAATTGTTTTTTGTCTTCTAATTGACTTCCTTGATTATTACACTTAATTTAAAGGTGAAATTGGCGCATGGAATGTTCAGATTCCAAGGTTTAGGAGAGGTCTACTTTTGGTCAAAAGTCAAGACTATAGGCTTAGAAAATTGATATTTCTTCCATCGAATTTTTGTAAAGAAGTTTGTTTTTTGTCTTATAATTGACTTCCTTGATTATTACACTCGATTTAAAGGTGAAATTGGCGCATGGAATGTTCAGATTCCAAGGTTTAGGAGAGGTCTACTTTTGGTCAAAAGTCAAGACTATAGGCTTAGAAAATTGATATTTCTTCCATCGAATTTTTGTAAAGAAGTTTGTTTTTTGTCTTATAATTGACTTCCTTGATTATAACACTTAATTTAAAGGTGAAATTGTTTTTTGTCTTCTAATTGACTTCCTTGATTATTACACTTAATTTAAAGGTGAAATTGGCGCATGGAATGTTCAGATTCCAAGGTTTAGGAGAGGTCTACTTTTGGTCAAAAGTCAAGACTATAGGCTTAGAAAATTGATATTTCTTCCATCGAATTTTTGTAAAGAAGTTTGTTTTTTGTCTTATAATTGACTTCCTTGATTATTACACTCGATTTAAAGGTGAAATTGGCGCATGGAATGTTCAGATTCCAAGGTTTAGGAGAGGTCTACTTTTGGTCAAAAGTCAAGACTATAGGCTTAGAAAATTGATATTTCTTCCATCGAATTTTTGTAAAGAAGTTTGTTTTTTGTCTTATAATTGACTTCCTTGATTATAACACTTAATTTAAAGGTGAAATTGTTTTTTGTCTTCTAATTGACTTCCTTGATTATTACACTTAATTTAAAGGTGAAATTGGCGCATGGAATGTTCAGATTCCAAGGTTTAGGAGAGGTCTACTTTTGGTCAAAAGTCAAGACTATAGGCTTAGAAAATTGATATTTCTTCCATCGAATTTTTGTAAAGAAGTTTGTTTTTTGTCTTATAATTGACTTCCTTGATTATTACACTCGATTTAAAGGTGAAATTGGCGCATGGAATGTTCAGATTCCAAGGTTTAGGAGAGGTCTACTTTTGGTCAAAAGTCAAGACTATAGGCTTAGAAAATTGATATTTTTTCCACCGAATTTTTGTAAAGAAGTTTGGTCTTTTTTGTCTTATAATTGACTTCCTTGATTACTACTTTTGATTTAAAGGTGAAATTGGCGCATGGAATGTTCAGATTCAAATAAATCGGGGAAGACTCAGTTTTTGCCAAAAGTTAAGACTATAGGCTTAGAAAATTGATATTTTTTCCACCGAGTTTTTGTAAAGAAGTTGGATCTTTTTTGTCTTATAATTGACTTCCTTTATTATTACCCTTGATTTAAAAGTGAAATAGGCGCATGGAATGTTCAGATTCAAATAAATCAGAGGTCAATTTTGGTCAAAAGTCAAGACTATAGGCTTAGAGAATTGATATTTTTCCCACCGAATTTTTGTAAAGAAGGTTGATCTTTTTTGTTTTATAATTGACTTCCTTGATTACTATACTTGATTTAAAGGTGAAATTGCCGCATAGAATGTTCAGATTCCAAGGTTTAGGAGAGGTCAAATTTTGGTCAAAAGTCAAGACTATAGGCTTATAAAATTGATATTTTTTCAATCGAATTTTTGTAAAGAAGGTTGGTCTTTTTTGTCTTATAATTGACTTCCTTGATTATTACACTTGATTTAAAGGTGAAATCGCCGCATGGAATGTTCAGATTCCAAGGTTAAGAGAGGTCAAATTTTGGTCAAAAGTCAAGACTATAGGCTTATAAAATTGATATTTTTTCCACCGAAATTTTGTAAAGAAGTTTGTTTTTTGTCTTATAATTGACTTCCTTGATTATTACACTTAATTTAAAGGTGAAATTGGCGCATGGAATGTTCAGATTCCAAGGTTTAGGAGAGGTCTACTTTTGGTCAAAAGTCAAGACTATAGGCTTAGAAAATTGATATTTTTTCCACCGAATTTTTGTAAAGAAGTTTGGTCTTTTTTGTCTTATAATTGACTTCCTTGATTACTACTTTTGATTTAAAGGTGAAATTGGCGCATGGAATGTTCAGATTCAAATAAATCGGGGAAGACTCAGTTTTTGCCAAAAGTTAAGACTATAGGCTTAGAAAATTGATATTTTTTCCACCGAGTTTTTGTAAAGAAGTTGGATCTTTTTTGTCTTATAATTGACTTCCTTTATTATTACACTTGATTTAAAAGTGAAATAGGGGCATGGAATGTTCAGATTCAAATAAATCAGAGGTCAATTTTGGTCAAAAGTCAAGACTATAGGCTTAGAGAATTGATATTTTTCCCACCGAATTTTTGTAAAGAAGTTTGGTCTTTTTGTCTTATAATTGACTTCCTTGATTACTACACTTGATTTAAAGGTGAAATTGGCGCATGGAATGTTCAGATTCCAAGGTTTAGGAGAGGTCTACTTTTGGTCAAAAGTCAAGACTATAGGCTTAGAAAATTGATATTTTTTCCACCGAATTTTTGTAAAGAAGTTTGGTCTTTTTTGCCTTAGAATTGACTTCCTTGTTTATTACACTTGATTTAAAGGTGAAATTGGCGCATTGAATGTTCAGATTCCAAGGTTTAAGAGAAGTCAAAATTTGGTCAAAAGTCAAGACTATAGGCTTAGGAAATTCACATTATTCCACCGAATTTTTTCAAGAAATTTGAAGGCTTAGAAACAACTCGTCTGATTATTATGCTTGATTTAAAGGTGAAAATGGTCGCTGGGAATGGTCAAATTAAATTGAGTCAGAGAGGCCATTTTTGGCCAAAAAGACAAGACTATAGGCTTAGAAAAATTCCAAGTTTTTCCACAAAATTTTTTTCAAAAAATTCTTTTTATTTTATAAGCTTGAAAAAAGCTTGTCTGATTATTACAACGAATTCAAATGCAAAATTGGTCCTTGGGATGTTCAAATTCCAAGAGTTTAGAGGCCAAACTTTGCCAAAAAGTCAAGGCTATAGGCTTAGAAAAATTCACATTTTTCCACTAATTGTTTGAAAGAAATTTTATTCTATAAGCTTGGAAGAAGCTTCTTTGATTATTACAATAAATTTAAAGATAAAATTAGCCCATGGAATATTCAAATTCCAAAATTATACAGAGGTGCAATTTTGCCAAAAAGTCAAGGCTATAGGCTTAGAAAAATTCACATTTTCCACGAAATTTTTTAACCAAATTTGGTCTATTAAGGTTTAGAAAAATTTTGCCTATTTTGCCTAATATCTATTTAAGGGTATACAATTGTTACTGGAAATTTTAAATTTTCAAGAAATCCAGAAGTTCAAATTTTGCCAAAAATTCAAGGCTATAGGCTTAGAAAAAGCAGAGTTTTTCTACCAAAATTTTCTAAAGAAATTTTTTCTTTTAAGTCTTTAAAAAACTTCTCTGATTATTTTAAAATTGGTGGTTGGGGACGTTCAAATTCAACAAAATCAAAGAGGTCAACTCTTAAAATCAAATCAAATAAAAAAATCAAGGCTACAGGCTTAGAAAAATTGGCAATTTTTCCACTAAGCCTTTTTGAAAGAAGTTGTGTTTATATTTATAGGCTTGGTAACAACTTCTGTTTTCCAATTTTCTTAGATAAATTACCTTGTTAAAACAGAGTTGCTAGAGAAGCTTAATTCAGGGAGGTGTATAAAAATCACACCCTATCAAAACCAATTAAAAAACCACATAAAAATTAATGTAATTGTAAAATAATTTAAAACATTATAAAAATGATTATGATAAAGAAAGAAATGTGAAAAAAACAAATGCAATTTTTGTATTGTTCTCATCTATGTAGCAAGATAAATTCAAGACTGTTACAAAACAGTAGTTACTCATATTCTTTTACCATGTTAGAGGTTTGCATCATATTCCTCACAAGAATGGATTTAGGTATGTGCAAACTGGAGCGAGGGATGGTTCCTGCAGCATAGCCAGCCAGGTTGGTATTGCCTTGGAATATATTTCTGTGCTTTTGGCATGGGAAAGGATAGCTACTTGTTGAAAGACTTACATCAACAAGTTCTGGAATCTAACATTAAAGTAATAGGCCTTACTGTCCCAAGCTGACTGAAATTTTATTTCACATCCTTGCAACACTATGGGTGCTGCCTGATCTATGAATCACAGATCTTTCTCATCAAATGAAGAATTTAACCACTTTTCTCCTTCAAGTTGATTTATTGCTTCAATAATGGATTCAAGACTTCTTCTTGCACCTCTATTTGGAAAACTTTCATCCCTATGGGATGTTGGTGTTGTTTCATTTTTAGTTAAAAATACTTCAAATGACTCTCTGTCTTTATCTGCATTTGAACGCAAATTATACATATCCTGGACGGTGATGCCGATTACTCTATTTGTGTCTTCAATTTTTTGTTCAGGTTCAAGTTTTAGCTTCTTACATTTGGAAGGCTTCTTTTTGCCACCTTCAATCTTTCTTTTTACGGGAGAATTAAACTGATAAAGGAGTTGCCCTTTGTCACTTTCAGACAACAGCCTCTTCAAGTTCCGATTTTGCTGAATCAACAAATTATTGTATTCTTCAAGAACATTTAGATGATCAATAGCTCTTCTAAGGACACCAGCCTAAAAGTTAGGAAAATAAAATACAAATCAATCTGTTATTTTTGCACTGACAAACAGCTTAACATTTAAAAATGTGACTAGCAAAGTTAACCACAAAACATTTAAATCAATGCACCCCTTCATAAGGTTAAGTCAGGGTTTAGGTTCTTGAATGTAGATTTCTATAAACAGACCTTGAAATGATGTTTATAACCAGTGTTCTTACCAGTGACAGTGCCTTTATGATTAACCGATTACCAAATTACCGATTACTAAAACGTGCCCACATTATTATCAGCACTTTGCAGGCCTTCCAGCATCTGATTGCGAATTTTATTAAGGAATTTAGGACTTTTAAAGCCAAATTTTAGGACTTTTCTAGGAACCAACAATAATTATTTAGGACATTTTAGGATTTCTTATTAAACCAAAAAGTTTTTGGTATGGCAAAATTTGATAATAGCAGAATATAGTGGGAAACAATTCACAGCAGAAATTCTGAAGATTGTTGGACGAAAAAGATCACAAGTATGCTATGTTTCAGCTATTTGTGCCTACAGACTTGAGCAAAGGTGGGGCTGGTATAGGGGCACTGTACCCACCAACACTGTATCTTACAGCAATATAAATTGGTTTAAGGAAGAGCAAATCATGATCAAACAACAATGTGTTGATTTAGAACACATGATTTGTGACATCAACCAAAAACTTGCTCAATAAACTGCCATTTGATATACAGCTAATAAGAAGTTAGAAATGAATCTGGTTCACTCAGCTCAATTGTAAGTCCCACAATAACCATTGCTAAACTTTGAAGCCGTCACTCCCTGAGTATTTTGAGTCACATTGAGCATTACCATAGAGAATCTCTGTGAACTCATAAGAAACTACTGGGGATGCTATCAAGTAGAATATATATCAGATGAATATTTCTTGGAGCAAGAAGGCCTGGTTTCTTAACATGGTGTTCTTAACATAGCAATATCCCAAAGTCGACTACATTTAGTCAAGAATGCACAGAGTAAATACTTTGCAGATTTGGAAGCAAAAAGAGCAGCAAAACTTGCAGAAGGGACACAACAGAGGGAAACCATGAAAGAAGTTGAGGGAAAAAGCAAAGAAATTGCAAGAAAAGAAAAACTTGAAGAGATAAAAAGAGAAATAGAATTGAAGAAATCTTGAAATTGGGTAGCATAGAAAATAATACTGAAAGGCAATAGGCAACTTCAAAAATGCCTTTCACAGAAGAGCTTAAAGAGAGAAGACATACAAAAAGCACAGTCAAAAATTGACAAAGAATTGAAAGGAAGAGCAACTTTGAAAAAGAAATAGTACAATTAGAAGAAAATAGAAAGAAAAATTGAAGACTATAGAATGTTTATATTGTTGATTTCAAGATTTTGGAAAAATGACAATTTTACTTGTCTATTTCCATTATACTTGATGCTAAAATTTAAAACTGAAAAAGTTAACTGAAACTTTTGAGAAATTTGAGGAAATTTAGGGTTCTTTGTCAAATTTTAGGAAGATTTTATTATTTTTGATGAAAATGCTAAATTTTAGAATTTTTAGGAATTTAGGACGAGCTGGGAGGTAAATCAACAACCCTCTTTTCTCTGCCTACAGTAAACCAAGTGCAGGGGTGCAGTGTGGAAAACAAGGAAGAAGGGCCATTTTTTAATTGAAATGCATGGTAACCCATCAGAATTCAAGACAACTATAATGTGGAAGAAAGGGTACCCTATTCTCAGCAATACAGTTTTATATTAACTTGCTACCCATTTTGAAAGAAGTGTTGTTTCTGTCAAGTTGTTAAAAGTACAATGTTAAAAATCAATGAGTTTCCATTTCAAAATGTATTGCTATTGTAGATTTACTGTCCAAGGATCATGTAAAAGGATGAGGAACGAGGGAGTCAATGGACCCAATAATTTTACTATAAGATATATTGTCAATGATTGACAAATTTTCCCCTATTTACTCTTTGGCAATATATACTTCAAAGCTTAAGGTGCAGCCATTGTTTTCAGAACATAATATGGAAATATAATGTTTTTTTCTTTTTCTTTACTGAGCAAATAGCAAGTTGCATTTCTTCATATATGGGAATGAGGTAGGAGAATAAATAACCCATCCCAAGGGTGGCACCACGGTGTGGACTGGGGTGGACATGTCCACCCTACTTTTTTAAGATTGACTTTCTAATTTTTCTGAAACTGGATTAAAAACATAAGGGGAGGGGGCATTAGCTTTCTTCCCTGAGATCGGAACTTCTTTTCATTTTGATGGTCAGTTACAGTTTTTTTCAGATCTTAGCTGACATAAGAGTATGGTGTGTTGGATCATCAGTTCCGTACATAGTGAGAAACTAAAATGAAGACGATCTATAAAACTCGCTTCTACAAAGCAGAACAGTGCTTGTCGCGTGATTGAGAATCGTCTTAAAAATCGTCTAGTGGAGATCTGCCTTAGGAGTGTGGTCTTTGCCTTTCTTCCATCTTAAAGATTTTTGGCAATGATCAACTTTAAAACTTGTTCCCAAACTTTTTAAGCTGTGAGGGTAATATAGTTACAGCCCCACCTGTTACAGCTGCATTATCTTTGAGTCTCAGTGTCAGACTAAAGGTTGGAAAATGACTAAAACATGTCTTAGAATGAGGACCTAAAGCCCCTTTCCCCTTTTTGTTTTTCAGGGCACCATGCTGAGCAAAGATTCTGTGTCCATAAATATATCCTAATCTCATTTATTAAATATACCATTTTTAACAGATGAGCTTTTCATTGGTGGCTGGCTGATGGTGAGTAAAGAACTAGTGGAGATTGCTGTGGTTTTAGGTCACAATTAACTGAATAACTCTTTTGTAAAAAAAACTAATTGTTTTCATAAGAAAAAAAATCAACATCTCTAGTACTCTAGTTTCTTAACACTTTAGAAATATAATAGTTGATGCGTTTTAATGAGTTTCTTAATTATGATGCAGTTAATTTGAATGTTTAGGGCCCTGCATTCAATTTTCCATGCTGGGAACATTTCCTCATTGGGGATAGTTGTTGCAGGCTCCTCAATGCTGCCATTGTGTTCAAATGCTTGTGACACTTTGTCAAGAGATTCACTTCCCTTGTAATGCTTCAGTTAGACGAGAGAAGTGTATTTTTAGCTCTGTGTGTAAAGCCTCATGCCAAACAGGTCATCGTATTAATTTAAATGAAAATTTAGGTTTTTTGCTTCATGAACTGAGTTCCTTAATTTTTCAGTTTTCTAGTACACTTTTCTTACAAAAAAACAAATGCAATGTTGTTATTCAGCCAATTCGGGTCAAGCACAGCCTTATCATAAAAAGAAAATAATTAATGACAATTAAGGAGCAAACAAGAATAGCTTACCTTGCTAATTTTTCCATCATCATCTCCACAAACAATTGCTTTTAAATCTTGAAAACCATTGTTTATATTCTGCATTCTTCTTCTTTCATTTGAGTTTGCAACCTCTCTTTTCACCTTTTTTTCTATATTCTTGAACATCACAACTGCACTGTTTTCTCTAAATTATCAAAGTATTCCATTAATATTGTATATAATGCAAGGGAAATTATATTGAGAAAAAAAACTGGTTACAATTCTAATAAACCAACATCCATTGATACTGCTTAATAAATCAAAGTGACGAGAAAAAACTAGCATATCATTTTATCAAATCATCATATCATGTAATCAAATCATCATTATTTTATCAAATCATGATATCACGTCAAGCTATTTCTACAAACTATCAAAGGTTAGCCAGCCAGCGGATATTGTAGACTTGCATTTTACAATGTTAAGTTTTTGCGGAATCTAGTTCTCTATGCATGGAGCATTAGCATTGACGCGGCTTTTTCAGTTCATCCGCTTTTTTTGCGATTGAATTACCATCTATCAGCAGAGGCTTCCAAAGAAACTACTGTCGAACTGAACTCGTTGGCCTAATTCAATAATCCAGTAAAAGCTGGTCTCTAAGGAATCGTACATCATATGAATCAAACATTGTGAGTTCAACATATAAATAGATGAAAGCATAAGAACAGCTTCAGTAGCTTTGGCTCGATTTGACAACATGAAGATTGTGAGGGCCTAGCATAGCAACACTGGTATGCATCGCCGACGGGCCGCCTGGTCTTAGACATTCACGAAAGAAAGCAAAATTAGAATCAGATAGCAAATTAAAAACGCTTAAAAGTATCATTCATCAATTATGTGTAAAAACAATTGGCTTGCTAATCGGTTATCATTCCTTTTACGCCTCTGGTATAAAGATACCTTTTGCGTGTGACCTGTCTGGTCGCTAGCAACTAGGGACGTTGCTCAGTTTGCTGACGCACTTGACCAGGCAAGTCAAAAAAGTCATCAGATATTATAGAATAACTTTTTATGCTTAAAGACAAAAAAAATTTACCAACCTTGGTCTAATGTTCATCATATTAATTCAAAGTGCTTTGCTGATTTAGGGGCAGATCACATTCCACAGTTCGGAAGCATGCTCCAACTCCTAAGAAGTCAGCTGTTCAGCCCATTGTGTTGTTGCTGTTTTGGCGCAAAAAAGACAGTCGCATTGAAACGCGGAACAATGGACTGCCATAAATACAAAAGAGTTTCACGTAGTGACCCAGTAAGCCGCCGTTTAGAAAACAAAGAAAAAGATTCCACAGATTACACGCTGTGAAGTGTAGCCAATGGTGGCTGTCCAGTGAAGGCATTTTTAACAGTACAAATCCTCGTTATTGTTCTGCAACGGAAGTGATGGCTACATTTCCCGCGATTTTTTCCAACAAAGTATGGCACCTCAATAACATCGCGACCTTCAAGCGTCGTTCAGGGTTACCAATACGAAGTTTCAGCTCAGTAGTGCCTCGCCTGGCAGCCTGTCCAATAACGCCAAAAAATTTTATGGTTTTTTGTGCCTCATGAAAACTTTTTCACAGTTCGTGTACACCCGTGGGCGCATGACAAATAAGGGTGTTGAGAATTTCCCACCCGCTTGAATTAGTACAAGACATTTGAAAGTTTTATGACACGAAACAAACGATGCCTGACTGGTACAAGATTGTAAAACAGATATGTTAAAAGGGGCTGGTAAACCCCCGCAGGGTTTTTTTTCAAAAAAAAAATTTTGCGGGGTGGGAGATTTTTTGTAAGGGCTAATTCGAAGATGGGGGCTTATTTAGCAGCAGCTTAAAATATTACCAGAGCAAAATTTCTTGCTCTGATTGATAATGAATAACAATGGCAGCAACAACTCTCATCGAAAAACTAATAGAGAATATGAACAAAAACAAGAATTTGTGAGAAAGAGGCTAAGTGAGAAAAAGACGATTTGAAGCTTTTACTCTGAATCGATTAATACCCCCCTATGGGGGTTTATTTCACAACATAATTTTTCTTGGGGGCTTATTCGAATGGGGGCTTACTCAAAGGTGGGAGCTTATTCGAGGACTTGCGGTACTAATTTTTGGGCTACAATCAGTGGTGTTGAATTTGTTTAGTTGGTCACCCTATGTACAAGCGCCTACGTAAGGGCCTTCTTATTTTTTCTGTATAAGGTGTTATTTTAAAAGTTGTTAAAGAGAGTTGTCGCCTGAAATCATCGCGAACGAACGCATTATCACAACGAAACGCTGTATTTCATTTATTCATTCACAAATCATCACAGTCTAAAATGTAACTGTTTGTTTTATTATCATCGTCTTCTGGCAATCTTTTAGTCATTATAGCTGGACTTAATATTTACAATTGTCGTAAATGTTGGAAACTAAGGACGCAGGACCTTCCGTGTATCCTTACAAGGATGCTCAGCCAACTACCCAACATTTTGGTGCCGTGACTCGGGAGCTGTAATGTCTGAAAAAGAAACATTAAAGAAGAAAATTCAGGCACGAAACGGTCATCGCCTGGTTGTTCGCAAAAATGTCGCGAAGGCCCGAGAGCTGTTGCCTCCGCGCGGTCAAAATCTTCCACCGGAACAACAATCGAAACTCGAATCAATCAAAAACACACTGGAACGAAAACGATTGATTATCACGACACTAGATACAGAAATTGAGGATCTTTTGGAAGAAGTCGATATCGAGAAAGAAATAGTAGATCGTAGCGATTTGGAAGAAGAAACGGAAGACATAATATGTCAAATAGATCTAGTTAGCAGAAAGGACACGATCGCCCCGCAACATGAACTTAATCGCAGCTTCGAATCACAAGGTTTTGCCACAGCAGGAAAAGTGAAGCTACCAAAATTACCTTTAACGGTGTTTAATGGAGACCCGACAGAATGGCCATCATTTTGGGATAGTTTTTCCTCAACAATTGATGAATCTCAAGGCTTGGCTCCTATCGACAAATTCAAATACTTACAGAAATCGCTGCTTGGCGAAGCCGCTAAAACGATATCAGGTCTTCCACTCACAAGTGAAAATTATCAAATAGCTCTAGACTTATTGCGAAAACGATATGGAAATCGTCAAATAATTATTTCAAAACATATTGAAGCCTTAATGGATTTACAAAGGACTGAAAACGGAGCGGATTTAAAGAAATTGCGTCAAATGTACGACAAAGTTGAAAGCACTGTTCGCAGCTTAAATGGAATTGGTGTATCTGCAGAAAGCTACGGAACTATCTTGACGCCTATCATAATGTCAAAAATACCGGTAGAGTTAAGACTTCTTATCTCGAGGAAACTATCGGATGAATGGGATTTAGAAGGACTATTATTAGCGTTCGGTGAAGAAATTTCACTTCGAGAAAAGTGCGCTTATGCACCTATTGGTAGTGCTACCAATACAAAAACAGTTGGATCAAAACCATCCTTTCAGCAATCCACAGCAGCTACACTGCTAATCAACAACGAGAAACGAGAAAGGAGTGTAAACGGCGGAATACCATCTTGTTTATTTTGCGGGCAGAAACATTTTTCTTCGAGCTGCACAACGGTTTCGAATCCTGACGCGCGGAAGCAGACATTACGCGAGAAACGGAGATGCTTTGTTTGTTTACGTGGTGGACATGTTAGCAGATTTTGCAGAAGCAATACTAGATGTTTCAAATGCCAAGGAAAGCACCATGTTGCAATTTGTGGCTCAAAAGCTGGCAGTTCCGCAAGTTTTGCAAAAGCAAGAGAAACAGCGTACAAGGAAACCGTCGCCGCGCCTCAGTCACCGCCCACACAACCATCGGTAAGTACTTTACTAGCGTCTCGCAATAACACCACAAATACCGCTGTCTTATTACAAACTGCAAGAGCTAAAGTAAGAAGAGTAGACAGTAACACAGAAGAATGCGTTGTAAGACTTATTTTAGACTCTTGCTCCCAGAAATCGTATATTTCACGCAGGCTAAGGGATAAGTTACAGTTGCCCACCATAAGCACAGAAAAGGTAATCATTAAAGAATTCGGTAACGTTAGTGGGACATTAAAAACGTGCGATTCAATCCAAATTGCTATCGAAGGAGCAGATAACCTAACTGTGTTTATTAATGCTTTTGTGGTAGACAATATTTGTAGCCCGGTTGCTAATCAAGCCATAGACGTAGCCAAACTGAAATATCCCCACATAAAAGATTTGCCTTTAGCTGATAAAGGTAGCGGCATGGATGAATTTGAAATTGACATATTGATTGGGGCGGACTACATTTGGCAGTTCATGTTAGATCACGTAGTACGGGGGGAGCATGGTTATGGCCCCGTAGCTACACTTACCAGATTCGGGTATGTACTTAACGGTCCCGTAGAAATACCGTCAACAAATGAACACTCATCGAACATTATCATTTCACATGTCCTTAAAACTGACAATATTGTCGTTGATAGCGATAAACATTTGATAAACGAACTTCACAAATTCTGGGATATCGAATCTATGGGTATCAAGTCTAATGAGCAAGAACTAACTTGTAGCGAAAATCCATTAGAGGGAAAAATTCATTTTAATCAAAAACTCGGAAAGTATGAGATTTCGCTCCCATTCAAGGAAGATCATCCTGTAATTGCAGACAATTATCAAGTAGCACGTAAACGTCTCGAAAGCCTGTTAAAACGCTTAAATTCAAAACCCGATGTTTTGCATCAATACAACGAAGTAATTTCTGAACAACTAAATTCCGGTGTTGTAGAAAAGGTAGAGGATACGGAGTTATGCTCGGCTCCTGTTGGATCTGTGTATTATAATCCTCACAGGGAAGTAGTTCGAGAAGAGCGGCAAACCACAAAACTTCGAGTCGTTTACGACGCAAGCTCTAAACAAAACGGCGAAGTAAGTTTAAACGATTGCTTAGAACCAGGCCCAAATCTGGTACCTCTCATTTTTGATGTACTTTTGAGACTCAGAGCTAAACGAATAGCGTTAATTGGTGACTTAGAAAAGGCATTTTTGAATATCATTATACAAGAAAACGACAGGAATTTTCTCCGATTCTTGTGGTACGATAACGTTTTTGAAAAAGATCCTGAGCTTGCAACATTGAGGTTTTCACGTTTAGTTTTTGGACTTACGAGTTCGCCGTATGTTCTTAATGCTACTGTACGTCACCACCTTGAAAACTATCGACAGTCAGATAACGAATTTGTGCAAACCGTCGAAAAATCTCTATATATCGACGATTTTGCGTTTTCATTAGATACTGAGGAGGAAAGTTTCGAACTTTATCGTAAACTCAAACTTTGTTTTGCTTCTGGAGGGTTTAATATGAGGAAATGGGCCTCTAACAGTGATTCGCTTATTGAACGCATTGAACTAGCTGAAAATATGCATAGTAAAACCGCAAATTCGAAGGAAAGTAATGTCATTTTCGACGATGATGAAACCTTCACAAAATCGATCTCTAATACAGTATGCAATGGTACCGAATCTAAAATCCTAGGAATGCCTTGGAACAGAAATAACGACAAATTTGTGTTTGACTTTTTGGAGTTTATCGAAGCCGCTAGCAGTAATGTTGAAGTAACCAAGCGCAATATTTTAAGAACTACCGCGCGGTTCTTTGATCCGCTCGGAGTACTTTCGCCGGTAATTCTTCCGCTTAAAATGATATTTCAGCAATTGTGCAAATTGAAAACAGCCTGGGATGAAAAACTCCCTGACGACATTTGCAATAATTGGCTCAAAATCGTAAACAACATTGCAAACACAACACTAATTGAATTTCCACGAAGCCTAATGGGAGATATTATCAGTAATGACGCTATTTCGATTCAACTACACGGCTTTTCTGATGCAAGTCAATATGCATATGGGGCTTGTGTATACCTTCGCGTCGAATCATCATCTAAACTAGTAATAAGCCGATTAATTTGTGCGAAAACCAAAGTAGCACCTATGAAAGGTGAAACAATACCGCGACTTGAACTAATGGCCGCAGTAACACTTTCGCGTCTTATAAAGTCAGTCCACAATGCCTTGATTAGCACAATTAACTTAGAATCAATCTTTTGTTGGACAGATTCACAGGTTGTCCTTCACTGGGTTTTAGGTAACAAAGAACACAAACAAGTATTTGTAAGAAATCGAGTGCATGAAATTTGCGATTTAACCGAAAAGAAAAATTGGCGATATTGTCCAACGTCTAACAATCCAGCTGATATCGCTTCAAGAGGCATTGATTGTTCTAAAATGCAATCAAACGAGTTATGGTGGAACGGGCCACAGTTTTTGGAAAACGACTCGGAATTTTGGCCTGTAAATGAAATCGCGCCCTCGCAGCAAATCGAAATTAATACAAACGTTGTCGTAACTGAAAATAACGATCAGCTAAATCTGAACAAAATCATTCCATGCGTAAATTACAGTAGCTTCATTCGCTTAATACGGGTAACTGCGCTCGTATTGAAATTCGTGGCAATTTTAAAAGGAAAGGTTAAAAATTTACAAACAGACATAAGTGACGACTTTTTGTCCAAAGTCAACGAAGCGAAAATCATGTGGCACTTAGAAGTGCAAAAGGTCTTTGATCTATCTGGAAATGATAAAGAAATTAGAAACAACCTCGGATGTTTTGTCGACAAAGAAGGAATAATCAGAGTAGGGGGTAGACTTCAAAATGCATCGATTTCATATAACAGTAAACACCCCGTATTATTGCCACGTCAGCATCATTTTACAAAATTGGTTATCTGGCATAGCCATTTATCAGTCAAACACAATGGAGTCAATGAAACACTCGCGGAAGTACGATCCAATTACTGGATTACGAAAGGTCGTCAGATTGTAAAATCCTTAACTGCGAAATGTTCCAGATGTAAAGCTATACATGGAAAACCATACGAAACACCAAATGCGCCACCGTTACCTGCATATCGCGTATCAGAAGATGCAGCATTTACCAACGTTGCAGTCGATTTTGCAGGTCCTTTATATGTAAAGGATATCTACACCAAAACTGATCGTATGAATAAATGCTACATTGCATTATTCAGTTGTGCAAATACGCGAGCAATACACCTTGAGTTAGTTCCAGATCTTTTCGCAGAAACATTCATTCGCGCGCTTAAACGTTTTACAGCTCGGAGAGGACTAAGTAAACTTATCGTTTCAGACAATGGAAAAACATTTCTGGATAAAAACGTTCAAATGTATGCGCAAAATATGAACATTCGATGGAAATTCAACGTTCCTACTGCCAGCTGGTGGGGCGGCTGGTGGGAAATATGCGTAAAATTAACGAAAAAATGTCTCAGAAAAACGCTGGGAAACGCAAAGCTTTCGTACGAAGAACTGGAAACAGCATTGATCGAAACTGAAGGAATCATAAATTCTAGACCCTTAACATACGTTGGTGAAGAGATATCGGAACCACCATTAACGCCGTCGTGTCTTGTCATCGGAAGACGAATCCTCGATCAGTCGGAATCACTATCGTTGTCCTCGGATAAAACTTCATTAACAAAACGCGCTCGTTATTTAGAATTAATCATTGAACATTTTCGCCAAAGGTTCAAAAAGGAATATATTCCATCGTTACACGAACGACATCGTTGTTTGAAAAACCCGAAACGCGTAATACAAGTCGGAGACATCGTACACATTTTCAGAGATAAGGTTCCCAAACATACATGGGCGATGGGAAAAGTCGTTAAACTTCTAACTGGAAGAGACGGACTAGTTAGAGCTGCAGAAATCAAAACATTAGATAAGTCGCGACGAGTCATCTATATCAAAAGACCGATACAACGTTTATACCCACTTGAAGTTAATGCTAACGAAGAAAACTCAACTGAAATTGAACACCTTAATGGTCAAAAAGAACATGAACCATCGATTACTATGGTACGGGATGAAGACATTCGAGAACACATAGCAAACATTATTTAAATAACAACTAACGTACATTTTTTTGTAAATAGATTATTCCAAGATCGACTTCGTCAATCGGGGGGAGTGTGTTGAATTTGTTTAGTTGGTCACCCTATGTACAAGCGCCTACGTAAGGGCCTTCTTATTTTTTCTGTATAAGGTGTTATTTTAAAAGTTGTTAAAGAGAGTTGTCGCCTGAAATCATCGCGAACGAACGCATTATCACAACGAAACGCTGTATTTCATTTATTCATTCACAAATCATCACAGTCTAAAATGTAACTGTTTGTTTTATTATCATCGTCTTCTGGCAATCTTTTAGTCATTATAGCTGGACTTAATATTTACAATTGTCGTAAATGTTGGAAACTAAGGACGCAGGACCTTCCGTGTATCCTTACAAGGATGCTCAGCCAACTACCCAACAAGTGGCGTAGCGTGACCTTCTCGCTGCATTTTACCGACAGAAATTATTTTGTTACATTTAGTATAAAATCATTGTATTAAAAATGCAATTCTACCGACGAGTTATCTTAAGTTGGGGGTGTGATATTGCTTAATAAATCAGTTAATAAATAACCCCCCACCCCACGCTATGACCCTGGCTACAATTGTGCCATTTTAAAAAGTCGAAGTAAAGTGTATCTACTAACTGAATTTGACTTGTTTTTATACATAAAAAGTGATTTTTGTCGAAATAATTCTGCCTTTCTCACCTCCTTTTCCCAGTCAATAGACAATGATTGAAATGCCCAGTGTTTTCATGGGAGGGGCTAAGAAGGCTAAGAAGGTTTTTACCTAGTTTATTAACTGAAAAAAGGGCAGAACGTTTTGAAGTTTAGATTTCAATTTCATAAAATTTGTTCACATTCCTAAAGAATTCAATTCCATCATCGAGTTCAACTTGCTATAATCACTTTGTTATACCACGTGATTTATCCAATGTACAGAATCCTCAGTTTATGGCTCTTTATAAGGTACTACGTTTCAATTTATTATTACCGTTGCCATTCCGCCGTTGTTGTGTACTTACTATTTATGCTATTTTACCCAACTACCCCGCTTGCACAAATAGCAAAAAATGGTTTTTCTGAAAAGAATAGGCCCCTTTATAGTTATTTTTCCCTGCCTTCTTCTAGGAGCCCCAACGCCCCTGCATTCCAGTTTATCAGATTATAATTTGGTGATGATCAGTTGCAAGTTTTTGAAAGTTTCTGAGACGAGTATAGACTGAAGAAGGCAAGGTTTCTTAAATTTTTGGAGCAAGCAGGATTGAGGTCCAAACAAGGTATACATTTCACTGATATGATAGCTATTACTATATCATTATAATATTTTATTACATATGCTAGTTTCTAATGAAAGTTCTACACAACGTAATCTTACGACTCCCAATCTTCACTCTCAGGACGGGCAGCAAGAAGGACAAAGCCACATCAAGTAGAAGCCCACCCTTAGAATTTCGTTACCGTTCAATCAAACTTCCAAGGATGCAACGGGAATTAGATTTTCGTCCGGGGGGGGGGGGCAAACTATAACGTTCCCTACAAATTCCACTGTAAAAAATGCTTTGTGAGGGCCTATAGACCACCCCAACCCCTCCCCCAGCACCGAGCCCCTGCTTCTTTCAGGGTCAACATGCTTGGGCGGGACAGGAGCTCAAACTCAAGATAAAACACTTGCAAACGTTAGCAAAAAAATCAACACGGATGGATGTCCTATGGCGCATTTAAGTATTTGGTCTCTTTAAGAAAATACTATCTTGTGCCTTCAAAAGTATGAATACTCAACTCGCTAGATTTTTGCAAAGTTTTTTATGAAAGTTATCTTCAATTTAATGCGTCTTCAAAACACCATCTAATCTGCAAAACGAACATTCAATGATAAGATTTTTTGCTTTTATTAATACACGAAGCTACATAGATTCATAGAAATTATCAGAACTGCACAAACTGCGTAAAATTATATTCTGAAAAGCAGATCAAAGCTGCGTCAAAAACTGTATAAAATCAATATTATTCAAAGGAGAGATAGGGGTGACTAAGTTCGACTTTGACAATTGTCTTTAAAGACTATTTGCAGGGGTTGTAAATCTAACAAAAGAACAACAAACAGCAAAGAGTTTGCCACTAAAGATCAAAAATAAGAATTAATGACTGAACTGTCCCTACATGCTACATACATTTACTGCTACACCCATTTATTTTCACATGAATATTTACAGTACACTTACTTTGTAGTCATCTGTATTTCTCCGATGTGCTGTCCACTACATTAAACAGAGGACCAACTGTGATATAGGAGTCTTCAAA
The DNA here is from genome assembly GCF_057945365.1 of Rhopilema esculentum. NCBI lineage: Eukaryota > Metazoa > Cnidaria > Scyphozoa > Rhizostomeae > Rhizostomatidae > Rhopilema > Rhopilema esculentum. The sequence goes on from NC_142820.1 coordinate 4,970,290, forward strand.
ATCCAAAATTCCAGTAACATGGAACCCAATGTTGATAATGACAACAATATATTCACACAATGCAAACAAGCTGTACACTAGGGAAAAAGTTGACAAAATATGATCATATATTGAGCTGGATATATATACTCAGCTGACAACGACACAAAAACAAACAAAACATATGCAGAACTGGAAAAAGGTGCTTTACTAAGTATCAGGGTAGGAACACGATCAAGAAATTGTAGATTTTGAGTTTTTACTGTGAAGCAAAATTTAACATTGAAAGTGGGTGCGCAATGGGTGTGCAAATCAGATAGCATTTATAAATGATTCTACCACAATGAATGGCTAGTTGTGTATTACTACAAATAGAAGCGTCAGAATCGAAAAACAAAGTTAGAAATTCTTTGAAACTTGGAGAGACTGAAACTGAAAAATATAGAACACAACAACAAACACAGTTTTGACAGAACTATTTGGAAAGTTGCAAAATCTGCTTCTATCAGTGGTCAGATGACAAAGATGCCTTTTTACTTTGAGAACACTTTAACTTTTCATCTCGAGATGTTTTACATGATCATTCAGAGGCAAAATCTGGTTCAGATTCTATCCTGATCCTATTGAGATCTCCAATATCATTGTTCATGCTTATTTTTTCTCAAAGGCAGGAAATGCATAGTAATTTCTTAAAATAAGAACCTTAAGCTGATATAACAGATAAACTTTTGATTGAGAAATGTTACAAAGATGAATAAAATCTGGGGAAGAAATAATTTAGGGAAATCAATGAAATCCAAACCTCCAGGCTCGCAGTAGCCATTGTGTCTGAAGTAGAAGTAGACAGACAGGCCAAAGAAAAATATATACATAACCAAAAGTCGCAACTTCAGTTGATATGAATAGTATAGCTGCAAATCAGAAAGGAATAAAGTAATAAACATTTTTTTAAGTAATGAACATCAATGAGTTAAAAGAATTGAATCTATGCACAGCAATAAATTAATAACCATTTGATACAAAACATAATTGGACAGTAAATTTTAGTTGACACTTTCCAGAACAGCAAATTTGTAATAATGCTCATTTGGTAACAAACTCTTTGTTAATTAAACTCTTTGTTGAATAATTTAAGTATATATCAACTGCACCAAAAAAACTGCTAAACAATTACTAGCAATTACCAGCTTTACTAGCAATAAAAAGCTGCTAAACAATTACAAAATCTGCCTGTAAACACTTGAAAAAGGGTACATGAAAATACAAAACAAGACAAAATTCTAGTTACAATATGATGATTTTTCAAAACAAATGAACTAGCCATCAATGATTGAAAATAAGTGTGAAACCAACCTTGTCACTTTTTTCTGTGCCAGCTAAAGTTTTCATTAGAAAACTGGTTATCACCATATAGCTCATTGAAAATACAATGAAACTAATAAAAGCAGCTTCATGAACTTCTACAACAAGAAGCAAAAATATGATCAATGAATTTTCATATGTCTGTTTCAATATCTCTCTATGGTTCTACAAATCCTTTAGATTTATGGAAATGTGTTTGGATTTTTAAAGCAGGTATCTAACCAGGGTGGAAATTTTATACCCATATTTTATAAGGAGACTTTGATTTATGTGCCAACCCATAATCTAAGAGTGAAAGCTGTTGACTGGCAGCATGGAGTAAGGTGAGCAAAAACCGGAGTAAGGTGAGGGATTGAATTGCACTTTGAAATAATCTACTGTAATTAAGTGACAGCAAGCACTAGAAAAATTTGGTAACAGTCTACAGAATTTAACATTTGTTATGAAAGAAACATTAATTCAAAATTTGTGATTCTATCTTTGGTACCCCCATTGAATCCAGGTACTACTGGAAATGCCAAACAAGTAATGCTGAGTAACTCATCTATTGTTTGCTGTTCTGAAAACAGAACAAGGCAGTATTAGAATTTGAAAACTAGTACAGCAGTATCACAATGGGATGGGATACAATGGAGTAGAATTCAAGGGCACAGCATCTCCTGTGTCTCAACCAGCTGGCTTTGGTGCACTTACATTACTGTCAGCATTCCAAAGGTCTTTGTGACACAAAGCAAAGGTATATGGGCATTGATAGTTTGCACACATACATATTAAAGAAAAAGTGGCTCTAGGCTAGTAATGTTAGTACAACTAGATGCTGCCACTGCCATGGTTCAAATGCTACTCTTAAAAAACCACAAAAAGCAGCATCTCCTCACAAGTTGAAAGGTTGAATTAGGATAATAGATAAGAAAAACTTACCAAAGTTTTCTGTAGATGAGACGTAGGACAATACCAATAATGAAAAGATTTCCAATAAATTGAGAAAAAAATTCAGCACAGCTAAACTGAAAAACCAACTTTTCTTTCCAATTGATAGCTGGGTGTAAAAATACATATAAATTGCTGCAACCATATACCTCCCAAACGAATGAAGAGCTATTCCTATTCTCCAAATATACCGCTCAGGGGTGTAATCTCCAATCGCAGCACTCAGAGAGGGCAAATAATTTGGTACCTGTGTGAAGAGAACAGCATCAATATTTTAAAGAACTGTATAAAGAATTTCATAACATTGGTCTGAGCAGCCATGTTATGGCAGCAAATTTCTAACTGCAGTTTTTAAAATTGCATGTTATTCACACATTTTGGCTTCTTTGAAGTAGTATCCTAATGTTTTGCTGTTCACATTTATTTTCCATGATTTCTCAAAGATCTCTAGGCAACCTCTTGAATTGATATTTGAATTTACTATTTGTTTTGCTATGTTTAACCATGAGAGATTTGCCAAGTCTGTATTTATTGGATTATTTTTAAAAAATTCAAAGAAATTTTTTGATGGCATCCATTCAAAAGCTCTATTCAGCCCCCATTTCCTTTGAGCCCCCCAATCAATTAAGACCAGACCCCCTTACCAAGCAAAACTATACATTTTTATAACAAAAACTGCATACGGGCATTTTATAACATTTTACTTTGAATTATCAATAAGCCTCCCTCTCTAATAAGCTCCCTCTGAAAAATAAATACTGATCAACAGGAGGTCCCTCAATTATGGAGATCCCTCAATAATTTTCTGTTTGACAATGCCTCACCTAGGGCATAGCTAGTGGGGGTGTAGGGGGGTGTGACATCCACCCCCTAATTCTTCATGAATTTTTCATTAAATCTTAAGTTGGTGTCACAAAGTCCTTCGTTTGTTGGTAAAGTCTTCTATTGTTATGGCAGGTGAAAAATGCAGGTCATGTAGGTTAAAAAAGGGCAGGCTGAATTGTGCAGGTCAAATTAGTTGCCATAATTAGTTGCCATAGGCCTTAGTTTCTTGACTTTTTGCAAATATATTAGAAATAGTGCAGATCTTTGGTAGAGAATACTAATAATAATTATATTCATCATAATTGCAAAAGCTAGTCTCAACAGTGTAATTTTTGCCAGGTCCTGTTGTCAAACTTTACACATTCCTTTGAATTTATTCCAACATTATTCTATGTTTAAGTTGGACATAAAAATATCCAGGTGGCAGAGGTGATGCCAATTATTGCATGTTAAAAGTGAAACCCCCCTTGATAATGTCACTGTTGTTAAATTTAACCATATGCAGTCCTTATAGCTACCAATACCATACCAGTATCTTTACGAGAATGCGCTGATGAAGTGATTAAAATGTACATTGTTTAGGTTTCCAAAAAAATTGCGACGCTTTACCTTGCAATGTGTACTTGTTACTTCATCCCAATGAAGAAGAAAGGACACAAACACGCAAGAAAAAAGCGATGCACATGGAAAAAAAAGAACTATCTTCGCTAATGAAGAGAATTTGACACGAATAACATCGTTCATGCTTGTATCGACTCTCCTAAAATTCATCGTCGCCATTTTGATTTCGAATTGTAAGCGAGGCTATTCAAACACAGCAACGAGTTGAAAATCAAATATCAAAATTATGTTTTGTAAGTCATTTTTCTAATTGATAAACATGATATTTATCAGCACAAAAGCATCATTAACATTTCCTTCATATTTTGCATGTATATGACAATATTTATTATATATTGACTGAAAAAATAGCACATTCAGAATTATATTTGTTTTTTTCTGTCTTGTTTAAACACAACTTGCTGAAAACATAAAATCATTTTTGATTTTTTTTTAAAAAAGTTGCAATATGCACACTATGCATCCCAAAATTATATGTCTCTTTTTTAAAAAAACTATCATTCACTTTCAAATGAACAATTTGGTGAATTTTCATCTCAAGGTACAAGGTTCCTTGTTCTTCCTATATAGCTAATTCTAAATAAGTAAGATAATGTTTGTAGGTGAGGACATGTAGGGGGCTCATAGTTGGAACTATCATCTTTTCAGGTGAAACAACTGTTCCCTGTGCTATTTTTATGTGAATACAGTGTTGTCACCAAAATTTTATAAAGTTATGCTCATGCTTGATAAAACTCGCCTACTAGAAATGGGAAACCCACAACAAACTATTCATCGTCGTTTTTGCCATTACTGCGTCTTGAATAAAAAACATACATAAACAATTAATTTGAAATTATTTACACCACAGTGAATTGCTTTCACTTATTCAAAACGCCCATTTCTTCCAATTTGAACTAATCGTTGACAAGTAAAAGTGTTGTGCCAAAATCTATTTATGATTGATTATAGTCAGTTGCCTTCCTAAAAAATTGTAAACGAATCTATTTGTGGTATTCTGCCATCTTTCCCCAAGGATGCCAGAATAAGAATAATACCTCGAATCCATCATATGCTTGAGCCTCAGCTGAACTTGAATTGGGAGGTCATAAATAGAAACAACATGTAGTAACGCAGATTGGACAAAATTGAAGCGGCCAGACTATGCTTAGTCAACATTAACGATCAAACAATTTTTATCTTTCTTCATCAAAATATGTTACAAAATCTCTAAATTTCTGCATATGAGAAAGAACTATCTAAAGCACGCATGTTGTAAAAATTATTAAGTACAATTATCAAGAAGTTGCGATGGAATTAAATTTTGAGCTCCTGAAATGCATATTGATATTGAAATTAACAGCGTTGCAAATATTCTCCATACTCTTGAGACAAAGCTAACAGAATCCATAAGTATTACCTCCCAGAAGCTTGGCAATTAGGAATTTAGCATGAATTTTGATGCCAGCAACAAGTAATTTTACAGAAAGTTGCTCTTCCTATTACAATTTTGATTGTTAGGGAAGGATGATTTCGGGTGTCAAGAAACATGATTATTTATCTAATGGCTTCCAAAAGAGGGAATTGGTCTTATTGACAATCCCGACAAACAGAGGGCGTTTTCCAATTTTACAGGTAAGTTGAAAATGTTCTCTCGATAAGACTTGGCAGGTATAAATAGAGAATAACACAACTTTCTAATCAGTAACAGAAGTTAAAAGAGTCTTGCTTTCAGAGAATACCCAACCAATAAACACTCCCGAAAAACTTTGTAATAATTATCTAAAATTCTTGACGGTGTCTGTTTAGAAAAGAAATTTTCTCGAATAGTGTTCGTTTGAATTCGATTTTAAATACTAGGATCTTAAAGGTTTTTCAAAATTTCCCCAATTTCGTATTATTTATCAACTAGTTATTTTCGCGTATCAAATTGCCGAATTTGTATCATGAAAATTCGGCAGCTGTCAGACATTTCTGACATTTCGAATAAATTTGAGAATGCGGATAGGCCAATACTTTAAAAATGTTTTGTAAAATATCAATAGCGATCAAATTCCATAAATACTGGTATCAATTTTGACCGAGGCACTTTGCACAACTATGACTTTTTACAATTCGATTCTAGCGCAAGACAAGACATACGAATTCCAAATCCTCTACATTGACGTACTTTCAATTAAAAGATCTTGATAATCAGGGGTAGCTTCTAATTGCCCACAAGGGTATTTTAAGTACTCTTGTCCCACCCCAGAAATTGGTCGTTCTGAATGAAAGTCGATTAGATCCTTAAGGGTACGGTGTGGTATTTGCTGTGTTCCAAAAAACTGGTACGTATTTCCACTGGTGTCAACTAAAAAATGTTTGCATTTGTTATCATCCTTGTATGAAACTGTGTATCCCCAAATTCTCTCACTCACCCGAACCAAAAATGCACCCTTCTCCTTTTCACTTAACAACTTCTCTGACTGATCCCGTGATATGATTCCTGAAAGGAAAAGTGAGTAAAAGGTGCCGATGAATATTTTCCTGGAGAGAAAGATCGGTGTCAATGAACGAGAAAGACCTTATGAGCGAAGGGGATCTCAACAATTCTATACAAAGACATATATCTGAGGTAGGCCAGACTTACTTGAAACACCTAGAAGTCTCTGTTGACTGCATATATTTTTATTTCATTTCCTAAATACTAATGCTTCCACCCTCCTTCCCTCCAGAACAACTCTGATTATTTAAGCAGATATCAAGTCAGAAGAAACGTAATTTCTTATCACCTACGCTATTTAATAGCAAACCAGTATTGCTTTAAGGGACAGACAGGGTTGCTGAACTTGAGCATGAAAACTGAAGTTAGTGCTCCAAGACTTTCAGTAGTGATTGTAAGTAGCAAACATAGAGCTGGCTTCATCAGCAATTAAGTAATAGGAAGACGAGAGAAGAGTTATAAATATTTTAGAACTTTTCTGATTATTCATGATCTTTTATAAACTATACACAAATGGAAATGCGCCGTTTTTTATTTTTCAAAGATTCTTAGAGCCCATAAATCTTTCATTATTTTTTTAGTTGTTTCTACCTAGCATCCGAAGGTAGTTTTTAGGACACTGAGAAGCTTATGCTTATCGAGCAGTGTCCTGGTCCTTCCTCTCGATGTGACCACACCTCATGATTCTTATGCCTGGAATTACAGAGAGCTGGCGACTTTCCTCACTCTGGGTGAAAGTTTGGTCATGCCAGGGACCCTTGGCCAATTTTGGCGGAGCAAAACCCACGAGGAAAAGAACGGAAAACCATAGAAGAGCGTCACGTTTGGGACTGTTCGTGCGCATTTGATGCCATGTTTAAAAGGCACATTCGCACAATTGTGTTTCTTCTGATGGCGTCATTAGGTAACCTGCTAGTAAAGTATTTCCTGTTATACATCACGCTTCAGTTCCAGAGCTGTAGGAAGTTTGACGGGAATAAGCAATGCTTTACAAAAAACTGGAAAAATGCCTAAGAGGCAACAAGTGGAAAAAACCAAGGGAAAAAATACGAATAACAGAACTGAATACATACCATGGAACCATTCTAAAAAGTTGCCATCCTCGTTAAAACCAGAGCCTTTCTCATACTCAACCTCTCTCCACCATTGTGCAACAGCGTCGCGATCTGCTGGTCTTCTTGCCCGCGTGGGCCGCTCTGGATTGCCGTCGGGTGCATTCTGGGAAGCCACGTTTAAAGCAGCAGGCGGAGGTGGGCGTGTAGGTTTTGAAATTTGCCTTTTAATTGGAAATGTTTTCTGTTTGTCTGCTATTGGTTTGATGGGAACAGGACCCGAAATCTCTAGCTTCTTTGGTAGTGGGGGTCTTTGAGGCGATGCACTTTGCTTCGATTTTGCCAACGAACCTTTCAGGGTGTTAAATTTGTCTCTGAAAATTTAAGAGTTCACCAGCTAAGTACAGAAAAAGCAACAAGTTTTTTTAGAATACCCAAAACAATTAATCTAAAACTAAACTCAGTAACAATAAAAACATTTTTCGTTTCTTTAAATAGTACTAGATTGTGGTTCATAGGAAACTGCAATTATTTGTAATCATGCTTCGATGTTTCTGGAGGCAGGACTCTCAACGCTCTTGAAACGCAGTTAAAAAGGACTTTTGGCTACCTTGAAGCAAACAGTCACAAATCAGACGGAGTTCAGGAATGGCAGATCAGCATGTATCACTAGCAAAATGATTAGAAGATTAGAAAACAACACAAACTCACGAAAATGACGTTCTCGGTTTTGGAGACTGAGAGCTTGAAGTGTTTGGATCTTTAGTTGGCGATTCTTTATCAAAACTTGCGTTGAAGGTCAACTTATCTTCATTCCCAAATTTCATGCTTGCTGACTTGGCCACTTTAACCGTCTTCTCCTTGGCAATCTTCGCAAGCCGCTTCATTTCATGTTTTGCTTGGTTGAAAGAGTTTTTCCGATCTCTTTCAGCTTCTTTGGCCTTCTGCTCCCTCGCTAACCAACTTTCTTCCAATTCCTTCATTTCTTGCTCTTCTCTGCGTCGATTTTCTTCCTTAATTCTTTTCATCGATTCATATAGTTCCTGCTTTCTCTTCTTCTCCATCTCAGCAATTTCTTCTTCTCGTTTCCTCTTTTCGTCTTCTTCTTTCTGCCTTAGCTCTTCTAGCTGCTTCTGTCGCTTTTCTTCCATCTCTTTCATTCTTTTTTCCAAAGCTTTTCGCTCTTCTTCTGCTTTTTGCGCTCTCAACTTTGCTTCCTACATAGGAAATATCAAGAGATATGAAAAAGAAAAGATAATATCGGTTACAAGGCAAAAAGATGTTCCTGTACAGAACAAGAGCATAAACTCCACATAATCAGGGCTTCGTCAGCCTACCCCTTTATTAAAATGAAAACAGTTTAGCTCATTAAATAAAATGCTCTCTTCCATACAATGAACATTTTAAGTAGCTCCAGATGTAGAATCATTCTACGGTCTGGTAAATGTTATTCGTTTCAGACATACCAGTATGAAAAACTAGATAAAGAATAAAATGATCTTATTAATATTACTCAAGTAATTGATATCCCATGGGCAACAACATCTAAATGCTTCGAAACAAAAGTTTCAAGACATAAAAAAAATTCACCCAGTAAGTTAATGTTCAGGAGAGAAAGCAGTTATGTATGAGATCAAACGACCCTGAAGTTCCTGGAAGTATCTTCATGAGGCACGTGTTACAACAACTTATATCTAGCTTGTGCAGCTAATGTTTACATCCATTTTTTCATCTTTTTCATCTTGCTGTTAATTTTCCGTTTTATTTCACATAGCTGTGCAGCAGGGCTGCAAAAAGTATAGGAACCAGGGAACTAGATTCTCAGAAAATGTTTTGGCTTGGTAGAAAATTTTCAGCAAAACTTGATAAAAAACAGCTGTTTTTGCGTTGACAAAATAAATTTTCTTGACATTTTCACAACAGATCAAAGGTTTATACAAAAATGACCTTAATGTCTGCAGATTGTAGGTTTAATGATATAAAGAAGTTTCACATTTTCTAAACCGTTATAAAAAATATTACTCATTTGTCAAATATCACAAAAGTATTGTATAACTTGAAAGCAATCTTCAGTTTCCTTGTCCAGGAGCTTTTTAACAGATAAAGCTGCAGAACTTAAGTAGACAATTCACATGCTTTGAAAAGTGCTATTTTAGCTGCCTGATAAGAGGCTATGTTTTGGATGTTTCAAAGGAAAGAGCTGCGAAAATTACATGTATCCCAAGTTTTTTCCTGCAAGCAATACAGTACTTGACTTGAATCTTGATGGAGGTCTAAGATAGACTTGGCAAAGTGTTGAGACTTGATTGACATCTTGGCAGACTTGGCAAAATTTTTGATTGGTATTTAGCATTTGATGTCACCATTTATTAATGTTAAAGATATATGAAACGTGCACTCATCACATAAAATGAAAGGCCAAAAAAACCAGCTGATAAGTATCAAAAGGTAACCAGATTCATCTTCCATAAAGCTGACATCTATTACCTTTCCCAAACACCAGGTAGTTATGAAAAGCATCAACTATTGTGAAGTTTTCTTCCAGTCAAAAACATATCGCCATTTGGCTCACAAATCACTTTTCCTTTTTTCGCAAAGTCAATCTTTGCCAAAGACAAAAAAGATGCAATAAACAACCAAATTACGATCTTTTATTGGGAATTTTCTCTAGACCAAATAAATTAGAAGACCTTGCGTAAAACTTTTTGTGTACTATCGGTAGATCTATAGTACACAATACTTTAACCTTACAGGAAAATTTTTGTCCTGTTTCCCAGGTTTCCAAAATGGAAAATATTTTTTGCAGCTATGCTGTGTAGTATGCTGAATTCTGTACACATTGCTGATTTTTTGTCTGCAAATATGTGGCAGTTATTTATGCAACAAAGCCAGAATCAAAATTATGAGCCAGACATCTAATATCATTTTTGTTTATATAATTGCAGACTACCTTCACTTTTTGGTACATCTCTTCTTGCTCTCTTTTCCTTTTAAGTTCCTCCTCTTCCTTCTGCTTCTGTTCTTTTTCCTTCCTTATCATTTCTTCTTTTTCTTCAGCTTCTCTTTTTAATCTTTCTTCTTCACGTCTTAACTCCTCTTGTTTTTCTTTCTCGATCTTCTCCTGTCTAACTTTTCTTTCTTTCTCTTCTTTTTCTAAAGCCAGTTTTTTGGACCGCTTTTCCTCCTCCTTTCTTTTTTCTTCTTCCTTTTGCTTTCTAATTCTTTCCTCTTCATCTAGCCTTCTACGCTCTTCTTCCCTTCTTTGAAGCTCTGCCTCTCTTTCTTCTGCTTCCCTTTTAAGCCTTTTTTCCTCTTCTTTCAATCTTTCTTCTCTTTCCAAGGCTTCTTTACATAACCTCTCCTCTTCTTCCCTTATTCTTCTTTCTTCTTCAAGCCGCTTTGCCTCTAACTCTTCTTTTTGCTTTCGTTTCCTTTCCTCGGCTTCTTTTTTCGCCAATTCCTCCGCTTGTCTAAGAGCTTCCTCTTCTTCTCTCCTGTTTCGTTCTAAATAAAAAAATATTTCAGTCAATAAAAACAACTATAAACTTCTATGGTGTTTACACCCTGATCCTTATTTTATAAATAATAACTAAAGACTGTCAAACTCTCGATGTGCCAAACATAATATTTGGAGAAAACTTAAATTTCTTTCGTGGGCAAGTAAGGACAGGTTTCCTTAAGATGGTTGACACAAGCGAAAATAATGCTTGCTTTGTAATAAAACTGATTTTTTTTCTTCTTACAAACCTTCCTCGTTTTCCTCTTCGTGGTCTGGTATTATCAAAACTGCAATTGGGCCATCTTCATCATCGCAATCCAGTGTGAAGTGTACCCTTCTTTGATTAGCTGAAAAAAAATAAAGACGATAAAGCAGATTTTCATAGGGGTTCAGGTGCAAATATGTATGCAACTCGTGATTTATGTAGTAAAAATCTTTTTGACGTGGCATTCAAGCTCTTTCCAACGAATAGTACTGTCAAATGGTACCGACACTATAAAATCTCTAGATTTACATAAAGTGAAATTACGTTCGTCAATATGACAGAATACTGTTCTTTTAATATTAACCTGGCAACCTTATGTACAAAGTTAAGGCGAAATTTAACTTTGTAGAAACGTAGGGCATACTACCAGTTATGGGGGTAGCAACCTTTTTTCACAGAGACAGACCCATAGATTGGCCATAATTGTGAAGGGTCATACTACACTGTTGTGGTGGCTCCAAAAAGACACATGCAGAAAGTGATAAAACTATTCCTCAAGAATTGCTTTGATGTGTAGAGGAGGATGGTTCTAAGTTCCTAATCCGCGTTTCATGCTTAACACAGCCATCAGTCAGGCAACTGCATGAATTGCAAGAAAGGTACAACCATTCAATAACTGAACTATTTCAAGGCATCCCACTAAATGGCAAAATGTCAACAAAGCTAGTTCCATTCAAACAAAGGGCATCAATTAAAATAACATTTCTACCTTTTCTAGTTGTTTTTCTGTCACTATTATTATTTTCTTGTTGTTCTTCCTGCTCGTCTCTCTCTTTCCATCTTCTGATCTGTTCTTCTCTCATTTTTAGAAATAGTATCTGCTTTTGGTCATCTGACAGCTCCTCCAGCAGTTCTGGCTCGATGTACATGTCTTTTAAAATTTGTTGAAGCATCTTGGCTCTGTGATTGCTATTGTTCAATGCTAAACTAATAAAAAATATTAAGTGTAAGACATAGTTAAATCAGCAATTACAACATAAAGACCTATTTGTGAAGAACCTTCTAAATATGAGGGGTAAGCTTATAAGAGCAATCACCCTCGCAACGATAATAAAAAAAGAAAGCCATAAAGGTCCTTAGGAATATATAAGGCTAAGCCCACCTGTTATGATTCAGGTTATATCTAGGCTTAGCCCACCACATGCACAAAAGTTCAACACAAGAAATTGAAGATAAGCTGAATGACAAGATAAGCTCAATACTTATGTGGAAAATTTCAAGCTGTAAATAATTTAATGTGGATTACAAGATATAAAGAAAAGTCCTGCAGATCCATATGTTAGTAAAACACAAAGATGCAACATAAAGCATATCAAGTGCTAATAATTAAAGCTGTTGCAGAAAAAATATCATCCCATTTCTTGTATGATTTTCGTCTTGAGAAATGCTCCTGTTGCTTAGTATTACAGCCATGGCTAGTGGTAGCTTTATGGAAATTATTGGAAAATAAATTGGGTATGGTAACAGGCCTATTGTATCCATGATGCATAAGTAGCTTTCTTTTATTTCCAAGATATTCACTTTCTAAGAAGTGTGCTTATGAATATGATAATTCAAAGAATACAACTTTGAAGTACTTGTTGATGCATTGACTGGATATCATGGATGTATTGTAGTGTTGATTATATGTACTTACAGGATCTGACACTAGGGGAGGGCATACAAAATGATTAGAGAGGACTCAGGTAAATAGGGTTTTGGTATTCTGTCAGTGCTGTTGCCATATGGATATAACTAGCAAATAGTGTAAACATTAACAGACTTAGCATGGATCCTTGTGTATCCCCTTTGCTTGTTGGCAGATTAAGTGATGTCTTCTAATTAACAAGGGTCTATAAAGTTAGGCTGTCAAGATAACTAGAAAACAGGCCTAGGAACCTTTAACACCATTATAAAAAAGCTTTTTAATAGCCTTTTGCTATGAACATGCACTGATAACATATCATTATTAACTAGGTTATCATAAATTGTGTCAAGCATGTACTGTTGAGTGACCCTTGTCAGACCAAAATGGGAGATTGCATAAAATCTTATTATCAAGAAAACCTATCATTTTCTTGGCTATGATGCAATTCATCCCTTTCTCAAACCTAAACAAAAGTGAGATCAGCTGACAGTTTCTGCTACCAACTAAATTTACTGGGAAAATGCTTCAACCAGGTTTTCCAAACGCCTAGAATAGCATCATTTGAAAAAGAATGTCATTTAGGTGGGCCAATAGCTTAAGGCAAGGTCTCTGGCTTTAGTGATCACCCACATCAAATGAAAAGGAAAGCATTAGATGTTGGAGTTTTTTTATGTTGACTAGATTCAGATACAGATGACTAGATTAAATATACTGATTCAGGTTTATCAACAGGACAGGATTTCAAATTTGGAATATTGTGGCACACATTCTTGAAAATTAGTATCATGCTTTCCCTGAGATTAGACAAATTATGCCCTTAGAGGGAAATAAAAAGCTATTATGTTGCTAGCTATGGAGAATAACATATTATTAATTACAAAAAATAGATCAACAGAATAAGGAGTAACTAACATTAGATGCCAATAACAATACCTATCTGAAAATGTTTGCAAAGAAAGCACATCATATATAATGACAAAAGATGCCTTTCTGTAGATTAGAGATCTGATCATTTGCAGCTCTTTGAGATTTGTTGCCAAGGGTACACTGGAAAGTTTAAATAATCTTGGCTAAAGATATACATTTTCGGGTCCAATATAAAGGGAAGTGTCTTGCCTATGCACTGGATACTGTAACGATCATAAAAAATGTTTTGGTATTAAAACCATTGGCTTTATTGCATAGTTGTTGTAGTCTTTAATTATAAGGTAGTAATTTTTGCTAATAAAATATTTATAGTGCAAGACTTTTACCTTATCGATTGTGCTTCAAAAGACTTCCAATCCAGTAGAAAATAAATGCAATGGCAGAGAGACAGGAGAAAAGGATGATGAAGGTTGCAATACAGCAAACTGGTAGTCTTTGAGGCATTGAAAGAAGTCTACCTAAATGCCATATCCAGTGATCTGGGTCTCTAAAAATCAGAATTGCAAAAAAGTGCTTATAACAAAAGTTTAAACAAGCTCAAAATGTTTACATATATGCCAGGTAAAACTTTTGACATTTAATGACTTATTGCTTACTAGCTTATTTATTAGCTTAATGATGTTATTATTAACCCACTTAAAATTGCATGGAAGAAGTTATCAAAGCAGTTTAAAAAGCAAAAGACCAGAGCAATATAGCAACTTCTAGTAGTTACAATCATTGGATGGGTAACTTGACCTTAAGTCAACCTTTTATTCTCCAGACTATGGCAAAATTGTATTCCAAAACTGAAATTTTAAATTGCATTCAAAATCTGAGATGATAGAATTTTATGGAAAAATAATTCTTGCATCAGTGGGGTTGGGGTAGCATTGGGATATTCAAAGTATGAAATGAAGTCTTATGTTAAAAAAATTGAATGAAAAATAAAACTATAAAAAAGTGATACTTTAACATGGTAGAGACCAATGATTATTTTGTTGCCTTTCATTGTGTTGGCTATCATCAGGAATTAAGTGAATACTCTACATGGTGTTCCATTAGTCAAAAATTATTTCTTTCACAAAGAACTTTATTTGCTAGATAGAATAAAGGCAAGATAGGCTGGAAAATATGCAGCATCCAGCCCCAGAATTGAAACAAAATTAGCCTTATTTTAGGCTAAGCAAAAAATTAATAGACGTTAGAAACTCTGGAGCAATGAAGCTTCATCCAGAGCTGCAAAAAGTATCAGAACCTGGGAACTAGCTTCCCAGAAAAACTTGGCTTGGCAGAAAATTTTCAGCAAAATTTGATATAAACAGCTGTCTTTTGCATTAACAACAATTTTTTGACCTTTTCACAACACATCAAAGTTTATACAAATAAAAAGTTCATATATACAAAAGTTTATACATATCTTTTTGAAACTTTTATAAAAACTAAAACTCCTTTGTCAAATATCACAAAAAATTGTAAAACCTGGAAGCAACCTTCAGCTTCCTTGTCCAGTACTTTTTTAACAGATAAAGCTGCAGATAAAGCTGAAGAAGGCAATTTATGTGCTTTGAAAAGTGCTGTTTTAAGTGTCTTTTATCAGGCTACGATTTTGGATCTTGATAGACTTGGCAAAGTGTTGAGACTTGATTGAGTTCTTGGAATACATGGCAAAGTTTTTGATTGATACTAAATTACACCCTGAAGTTTTTTCAAGGTCATATTTGTCCTCTGAATATTGAGATGTCACCATTTATTAATGCAAAATATCTTGCTGACATGTGTACCCATCATATGAAATGAAAGGCTAAAAAAGCTGGCTGATAAGTATAAACAAGTAACCAGATGCATCTTTCCTAAAGCTGGCATCTATTACCTTTCCCAAACATCAGGTTTCCCAAACTTCACCATCCATGTTGGAATTTTTCTGCCAGTCAGTAAACATATCCCCATTTGGTTCACAAATTAGTTTTACTTTTTCACATGGTCAATATTTGCCAAAAACAAAAAAGATGCAAACAACTGAATTAGATATTCTATTGGAAATTTTCTCTAGAACCAATAAATTAGAAGCCTTTGCATAAAAATTTGTAGATATTATTGGTAGAGCTGTAATACACAGTACTTTCACCTAACAGAAAAATTTTTGTCCTGCTTCCCAGGTTCCCAGAAAGAAAAAACATATTTTGCAGCTCTGGGCCTTCATCAACAAAAAAATATGACCTAATTCTGTAGAATCATTGCAAAGGGAGTTTACATATTTGTGCATCTGTTTTGTAAATCTAATTTACTAACAATTTACACCAAATATAATAGGTAGGCTTCATATAAAGATCTATGAGGGTATAGTCCTTGGAACACTTGACTGTAGAGTGCCCTTGGACCTTACTTCAGACCCAAGCATGTCAGATATTTCACTTGATCCACAAGAAGTTTTTCATTGTAGTTCCTTGAAAAATCATTCAAATGGCCTTCCAACTTTAAGTTTTACTTGAACTTTAGGCTGTTAATAAATTATTATTCACAGTCTGCACATAATATGGTAATTTCTTAATTAAGAAGAATAGAAGTGACAAAACAAAAACAATTGGCATTTGTGGCTCATTCAACATCTTATCCAATGCTTGAAAAGTGTGTAGGGCTAAGAAGCTATACAATGCAGCACAATCAAAGCGCAGAACATGCAGTTTGGTGATGATTTTTTGAAAGCAACAAAGCCTAATCTGAAGTAGTCTTAAAGTAATGAAAAAAAGTGTCATTAAATTGTCCTACTAAAAATTCCTGCAAGATCTATACATTAAAAAGCACCGCTTTTAAAAACCTTCTTCAAATTAATTTGAAAAGTGCCATGTGAAAGACTTACGAGGCAAATACTGTAACAAAAATATAAACAGTCCTGTACTTTAGTAAACAAGCCCATGCATTAAAAGGCAATAAAACGGCAGAGAGGCTTGCCAAGCTTGGCCGCTGCAAATCTTCAACTTGCAAAACAAACTGAACTTGCATAAAGCTTTCCAAAGATAGTTTTCAAGACACTAAAGTAAAATTAGGCCATATCCACAAATTAGGCCATGATGATAATACGCAAAATCAACTGCGCTTTTGGGGAAGCGAACCAGAATTTGTTTGTCTCTGCATAGCATACAAAGACTTGGTAATTTCCATACCTGTGCTCCCAATTTCTGAACATCAATGCCAATTTCACTAATAAAATGATGCCTTCAGTGCTTTAAAGAAATTGTTAAAAGCGCATAAGGAAATGAGTTGCTCCAGGAAGTGAGAGTGTCATATTTCAAATTAACAGAGGAGTCGTCCGACGCCATCTTGACTCCGACTATTGTTTCTTAAGGAGATTCTCGCACTTTCTCCATCGCAGAGGTAAAAGTTTTGTTGTCATACATATATACATCATTTATTTTGGGCAGGTTGCTAAAATAGGCAGAACAAGTGCTGATGTGGACCTGCACCTACTTCTAAGTTATATTATCTATATTTTTTACGTTAAGAATCTAATCTAGAACTAAAATCTAAGTATAACACCCAGAACTATTGAAACAAAATTGATATTATCTTACTGAAAAAAGTGTCAATAAATGTTGAGAAATGAATTAGTGTACCTCAATATACACCTCATTGGTGTACCTCTGCTTGAAATATGCAAACAATCTTTTGGTGGTACAAAACTTGTAATTGGCTTTGAAAAAAGCAAACATTTAGTAAACTAAAGCTTTTCGTCTGACACTCTTCAGAGTTTAAAACGTCAGAACATAGATCGAAAACTCTACGCTAAGAAATATATATACCCAGTTGTGGATCAAAATAGGCCCATCAGAAACACGAGCATATGACTGTAAAGGTTGACTAATCAGTGCCGCTTGCCTATTAGAATGTTACCAGTGGAGTCCTAAGGTGAAAACGAACTCCTTTTGTCTACACAGTAGCGGTTTTTTCGTACTTATGTAGATAGATTCTAAAACTGCTAGGTGGAACGATGATCGGGCTTTACCAATAATCCGAAACATGTCGCCATTATAGTTTTTTGAACAATCTGGGTTTTCTAGCAAATGCTGCCCGATAGCAGAATCGCAGGTTTTAGTTGTAATTTTAGATTTGCAAGACCGAGGTGGCTGCTCTCTTTGCGGATGGGTTTTGTTTCTAATATTAGATGGAACATGTTGTTTTATCCTATCCTCCAATCTTTGGGTGGTGCGTCCTACCTTTACAGTCATGTGCTCGTGTTTCTGATTGGCTATTTCGATCCACAACTGGGTATATATATTTCTTAGCGTAGAGTTTTCGATCTATGTTCTGACGTTTTAAACTCTGAAGAGTGTCAGACGAGACGAAAAGCTTTAGTTTACTAAATGTTTGCTTTTTTCAAAGCCATTTACAAGTTTTGTACTACCAAAAGAAATGAATTAGGTAAAAACCAATCTGTCAGTTAAAATAAATATACACTAGGTGAGCAAAAGTATTGCACCACCTCCCCACAAAATGGCCACATCGCCGCGAGCTATTTATAGCAAACCGAAATGCAAATAGCTAAAGCAAATTAAACAGCGAATGGCAATTTGACACCTTTGACTCTTTTCATAGCTAGATTTTTCAGAGTTCAGCATTCTCTTGCAAATGCCCAAATTTCCTTTTAGCAAGAAAACGTCCTTCTTGTAAAAAAATCTTCTTCCTCCAAGTGGAAGTATGTCCGCAACCGCTCTACATTTCAAGTCACTTTGGTTTAAATGAGCTTGTGTGGTCGGTCCATCAAGGTTTCAGCCTTTGAACTGCCATTTAATCTGGCCCGAACATCCACTCTTAAGGCTAGGTCTGCCCAGCTTTTTTTGGCAATTTACTCTATTGATGAAATTATTTCACATCAAAGATATAACTCAACTGGGCTTTGATAAAATAGCTGTTTCTATGCCTTTAATAGCCTATAATACATTCAAAACGTAACCTTATTGCTGCTTTAAAAAGCTGTCATTTAACTGGTTTGAAATTGAATTTAAAATCATTGGTTGCAACCCCCTCCCCCTCCCCCTCCCCCTCCCCCTCACCCCAAGATTCACTGCACTACAGAATTTCATATCTACAGAAAAGTCTCTCGATACTCAAATACTGCAAGATCTTTTCAAGTAAATAATCATATAAAACATTAAATATTCACAGTCATCTATTTACATATATCATTAAAATCTCACTGTTTACAAACGAACAATGACTAGCAACATACAGATAGCTAATCAATAAAAATTTGAAGCAGTTTGACTGCTTTTCCAAAGTAGCCCTCAGCATAGAAAAGTGATAAATAAGGACTAAGTAGCTATGAGCCTTGCATTTAGAAAAAAGAGGCAACCAGAAAAAAGGCAGATGATACGAGGTGGGATCAAGGGATACTGTTAGATATACTGATCTAGCTTCGTGGTTCTAAGGGTAAGGCTTCGACTGTTGTTCTCAAGCAATCAGTGCTTTGACTCGAATTGTAAAAGTACACTTTTAATTGTGACTAATGGTGAATATCGAGCAAGAACCAAATACTATTGCCATATACAGTTGATTGACGTTTATTCTGACCTTCAATTGGGGGTAAGGAGGTGGTCTAACATATGAATGACTGACTTATTCAGTGTACAGCTTTTGACTTGAATACAGTAGAAAAATCCAATTGGAATTGAAAACCAGTCCATCGAGTTTCCGAGTTATCCGGGGCACGATTTAACTGGATTCAACTATGGTTATCAGTGTTTTCCAACAACGACTGGAGAAATTAAAAATTTGTTAATGAATTGCTAAGCCGAGTAACTTCTCCAGTGTTCGCTGTGATAGTCTTATTAGCCTTTAATACATGGAGTTTAAAATTATGGCTCATTTATAATTCAAATATATCAAGCCCAATTTTCGCTCAAATTTTGATAAGTACCAGGTCACGTTAGCTACGGAGACCTTTATAGATCAATACTGCGTCCAAGTCCGTGGAATTTGCTTGAAAATTCTACTAGCAAAAATTGCAGTCTGTCTTAACTAATAAGTATGTTTACCATTTGACAGATTCTGCTTCAAGTTACATTCACAACATCTAACAAGACATGAAATAGCTGAGAAAAATTACATTATCAAGCCAAGCCATAGAAAAATGTAAGACCAACAAAGCCGTTTTGACATCGACAACAACAAAGGAGTTAAATTACGCTTGGAAAATAATGCAATGTGTCCTTGTTGATTAACAGCTACTATTTCTGGTCCACCTCATGGCCGGATTTTATCACAGCAATAGAAAAGACTGGCGCAGAGAATACCATTTCTAGCCATTTATGTTTTGGATTGCACTTTTCGGCATCTCTCACTGTAACAAGTGAACTTAAGACTCCGAACGAGGACTTCTTCTAACTTTTATTCTTATGAGTTCTTGGTTTCCTTCTCTTCTTTCGATCTTTTCTTTGCCTTCGTTTGTTTTTCCTGTTCCTACGCTTCCATTTTTTCCCTTCCCTTGAGTTTTTTTGCGACAGAATATTTTCATTCTCCTCTGGAGATTTGCAGTAGTTTTTCTCAACCACGCGAATGCACTTTTCACAAGCTACTTTGCAACACCAAATAAATTTGCAATTACAGTTCACTCTTTCTGTGACCTTCAAAAAGAATTAACGTTGTTATTTAAGAGGATAAACAGAAGGAACACCTTACGAATAATATTCGTCAATATCCAAAACCCCATTCTTAAAATCAGGCAGTTTTCATTTTGAAGAAAATTCTTTTATTTTTAAATAGCTGTCTTAAAGAGCATCCTTACAGAAGAGGAGAGCTTTCCCAAAATTGTAACATTCCCAAGGTTGCCAAGTTTTGGAAAATGATACCTGTGAGATTTCATGAGCTCAGCTAGTGAACAATGGAACTGGGGTCCAGGGTTGGGGGCAGAAGAATTCCGAATTTCAGTAGATCTGGAGTGTTCAAATGACTTAAAACTAGACCATTCAGAATGCCTAAAAATTTGTTTATTTCACATTTAAAATATTCCAGAAAAACACAGAGGCTTTTAAACGTAAGAATATACAATCGCAGCAATGAACAATAATAGTGTATAATACTGATACATTAACCTATTTGATAATCATTCGCGCAACAGGTCTGGGCAAGTGATTGTCATAAACAATGCAGTGGAATGGAATGTGTTTAGCAACCTTTGAGGCGTTTGATCTGAATTGAAAGAAGAATGGGGCCCAGGAAGAAATCCGTGAGAAAAGTAACTCCCGTCGTGAGACTGTGAGAAGAGGTGAATATCCGTGAGTCTTGTGGCCAAACCGAGAGACTTGGCAACCTTGCATTCCTTGTTAACGTCTCGTTTAAATGAGACTCTAAATTGGAAAGGAGGCTTTGATTGAAAATATCATTATATCAGAAGCCTATTTTGTACGTGCAGACAGATATCAAATTAAATGCAGATTTTTTAAAACATCTTACCATTTTACTTTTGTAACCATGCCCACAGCAAAGAATATCACAACTGTTCTCAGACAATGACGATTTATTGCACTCTCTCCCGGCTGTCCCAACGATTCCTTGAGACAAATCTCTGCGGCAATAATTTGGTGACTGCTCTAAATATACAAGGTCATTCTTTCCAAACTTACTAACTATCTTGTCAAGATTAACGAGTTTGTTACTGGACTGGTCCAGGGTTACAAGCACTGCACTTCGGTACTTTTTATGCAAGTATTCACCAACTTTTTCTAGAGGAGGCAAAGATCGACGGCAGTATTTGGTTGTGCAGGAGCCTGACATTCCGTGACACTTACAGGGCATCTCCATGTTCTTTTGCACAGCCTAGGCAAAAAATGAAATTCAAAATTAAGAAGATAATCAAAAGGCCATGCAGCCAATCAGTACTACACAAGATAAAATATAATGCATCATTTCTAGATTTGAAAGTGTATCCAATGTAGTGATTATCTTTCGGTTTTATTTAATCGTACCCTTTTATTGACCATCAAACGAAGCTGTACCAAAAGGGGCAAATAAAAACGGGAAAAAGATTGTCAAATATTCCCTTTGCTTGAAAATACCGCAACTCCCTCCCTTTCTGGACCCGTGTTGCTGTAATGTTAACACCCATCCCTTCAAAAGAACGTAGGTACGTCACATAATGGACGTCTTTTTGGCAAAAATAGTAAAAGCTACAAAATTGCCGTGCTCGTAATCAAAAAGTGCCGCAGCGGCTTACTCTTATTCATCGCAAAAATTACCGCAACATTGAATGTGCGTAGGTTTCTCAAAAGAACGCGCTCTATTTTTACTCTGCCAATACGTGGAGGACTAAAATATAACACAGCCTTCCAAAAATAATTCATATGTGAAATTTACGTACACACGTAAAATTAGGCCACTAATAGCCTGTTAAATTATATTTGCGTAGGAAGTAAAGGAGCGCGCCGCAAAGAGGATTTCTTTAAAAATGACGCAAGAATTAACTAAGATTGGAAAAGCATCTTTAGAAAAAGAGTCATCAATTCTCTAAAAGGTTATTGGTTCTTGGCTTTCAATGCATTGGGTTTACCACAGAAGCGGTGTACATAAATGACTGAGTGAGCGGGCTATTGCACTTTCAATCAAAGTTTTAAAAATAATGTAACAAGTAAATGTAGAGGGATTGATTCGATAGGCCTCTAATATTCAAACAATAGCCACCATATTTTGACTCCCTTATCTCTCCTAATTAACTGCAGGCAAAGGGAATGGAAGGGGAGAAAGGATATCGAAATGAATGTGAAATTTCTACAGGACCGGGAAATCGCTGCAGATATCCCCGTTGTGCTGGCGTCCTGCACCCCTGCAAATGTCGAGTTATGGAACGACTTTAAGTGCTTGTCGCTTGTACAAAACTATAGTTACAAGTTTTATTCAACGTTCGTGTCATTCTACCTTGTTTTTCTTGGTTTTCTTGCTTGTGACCTGAGCATAACAGAGACTTTGATATGGTAGAAAAAGGAGCTATATATCTTACGTTCTCCTTCAAAATGTTCGTTTGTCTTAAAATGAGAACATACAAAGAAAAAATGTTTCTTTGTGTATTTTTTCCAGCTTCTACTAGGAAACTCAAAAATTTCAATACTTTTTGGCTTGACTCCTCTTCAGTTGATTCAGGATTTGTGTCGGAAAATTTGCGCACACTTGAAAGGGTGCCACACCCTACGCCCCTGCTTTTTAGAGAAGCATATCTGGTATTCATGGTAACCTTCTTGATAAAAACTTTGTTTTCGGTTTTGATAAATTGAAAACGGTAATTTGAATTGATTGAAAACAAATAAATCTTCTTCATGGTGGTCTATCATTAGCTATAATGAGTATTTGTTAATGCCTCGATACCTTTCCGGGATCAATTTCTTTAATTTGATAAAGTATTCAGCCAAATTATGACGCGTTACGGGCGAGTTTACTAATGACGCAAATGGTACATACCTACCGCCAATTTGATGTATGCAAATAAAACTGTTTTCTAGAAATATTGCTGGGGGTTCTTTTGGGGTTCTTTTACGAAAGTGTAATCGTCATGCAATAATTCTAATAGGAGAGGCTTCGATGAGGAACTGAGGAATCTTGGGCTTTTAATAAAAATGATTTTCCTTTGAGGTATAAAAACAGTTACCTGGTTGGTCTATGTTTTATTGGATGGCCATCAAATAGGAAAGAAGCTGAAAACTTTCATATCTCACAATATGTCGTAAAACCTTCAAGAATCAACAAACATATTATCATTTCACTTACTTGACGGCCAGCCTCGTTGTTGTGTTTATTTAGTAAGGCACGAGCATCATTGACGACCTCTCTTGCATCCAAAAAAGCACTTGAAAATCGCATTCCAAATTCAATATTGTCATTGCAGGTGTCCCAAATGAAGCCATCGCCGTAGAACCCGCGCATGGACCTGTCACATCTACATTCATCACTAAGTTCACCTCTGCTACATGATCTGGTTACTTCGTGTACAACACCAGCAGATGAAACGGCATGGAAGAAGGCCGACTCTCGGTTTGCTGCAAAAAACATGCTCTATTAGCCTCTTGTAAAACCATAACGTTAATAGAGCCTCTTATAAAACCATGCTCGTGCACGTACACCCTACTAAATCCCCTTTGTGTCAAATCAAAATATCTTAAATTGCCGCAGACCAAGGACATGTAGCCTTTTGCAAGTAAACCCAACAATTCTTAGACCCGTGACAGAAGGAACAGACCCAAAAATATTACCCTAGACAAAGCAATTACACCAAAGACCGAGATACAGCTTTTTGTTTGAGGGGGGGGGGCAGCCCTGATAAACTAGTGTAACAACAGCCATATTTTACAAAATAAAAGAAATTTACTCATGTAGCATAGGTTTTTTTGGGAGGGGGGGGGGGCAGGGCCCTCCGGTATCTCGGTCCTTGAATTAACACGTAGATCCAAGTAAGAAAAGGTTTTTGATCGGACTTGGGCAATCCGTTAGTCAATAAGAATAATGAATTACTCAGCTGGTGACTCGTAGATAAGTGTTCCTTAGCATGTTTAGATGTTTCGTTGTCCTACAAAAATGTTTTACAACAAGTTTTGGAATGCGGCTTGGGTTGCAATTAGGGCCCCCCAGTTAAAGTCAAAGGAAACGGTTTTTAGTAAAGTAGCAAATGGTGTTGCAAACAAAGGGTTTATACCCGTTTTGAAGCAGCAGGGGCATCAAATCAATGCAAACTGGACGACTCCAAATTGTGCCCTTTCCTCTTACATATCCATTTTTCACAGTCAAGGGTCCTTTTAAAGCCTTTATTTTCGACATGTTCAAGTATTAGAAAGTTGAAAGATAAGACGCAATTCAGAGATTAAGTTTTCAGGTAAATATCCAAAAAATCTTGCCATCGTAGATGATTAATCTTGCACAATGTGTTGCTTTGTTCCAGAATTACGATTAACGCTGCTACACGATATCTTTTCGTCTGTTTATTTTATAACATGTTAATTGCAACTTTGTGAATGTTTCTACATACTTCAAGCATAGATTTTATTCCTCTCAAAAAATCAATATTTTGATACCGGTGCATGCTGTCTAAACAGAAATTTCCCACAATCAATCTCGAAGTGCCTCATGAGCCTTGGCTGGATACGAAGATATCGCAAACCATAAATCATTCAAAAATATTAATCAAAAAGGAAATGCTCCAATAGCAGAAACAGCAAATCCAGCTTAGCTGAACAAAAAATTTGCGGGTATAATGTAGACATTGACTATTGGTTTCATTAATTGTAAAAGCTATTTAACTCCAAAAAGCAGCATTGTTCACGATACCCAATTACCCATGACGTGCATAAACCCTCATAAAAGGACGTAGTGGTTAGAGATCACAGGGACATGTGCCTCTCATCTGTTCTTCGCGTCAAAATTATGCGCTTTTAAATTTTCAAAATCTTTATTTATCATTTCATTTATCACTTGAAGTGGCTAGTAAAAGAAAAATTGTTGTCACAAGACATTTTTCAGAAATTGGTTGTGGAATTTCTTTGTTTTGAGCTTGGTTTACATAGTATCTCATCCCATCACTGCCCATCTTTAGCGTTGCATTTCGATCACAGTCAGTGAAAAGAAAGACAATCAATAGCATGATTAAACTAATAACAGAAATGCCCATTGACCTTCACATTGTAGCGGGTATGAAAACAAGCAAGCTACATGGGCTCCGACACAGGTTGAAAGTGGGGGGGGGGGCAAGGAGAAATTTAACACCAAAAGCCAATTTTTTTTTAAAAACTCTATTGTTCTGCAAAAAAGTGGGGGGCCAAGGCCCTCCGGCCCCCGGTCCCCCTTTACCAGAGGCCCTGAGCTATTGTTGCGATAATGCATTTATAATTATCTCGAAATAAACCTGAATGCTTAGAAAAGACTCAATTTCCTAATTGCAAAGACAAAAGCTTGTTGATTTATCTAAAGAAAAAATTGCGATTTCAGTCGGAAGCTTCAAAGATTCAATAAAACTTTTGGGAATTTTTTATTGGAATTTCTTTACAATTAAGACCATTCATTGAACCTAATGAGAAATCGGCATAATTACATCGCAATGAATACAATGACCATAACAGATATTAGGCATTAGCAACGCAAAATTAATAATTAGAATTGCGCATAAACAGATTAAAACTAATTTTTTCTATTCAATGAAGTCCGTGTATGGAGGGACTCGTAAGTCGCATATATAGCTTGTTTGTTGCAGAAAAACATTTGGTACCTACCATGGTGATTTCATGAGAACAGAATATGTTCGAAAACAAAAAACACGCGGTAATCCCAATATTTTTTCTAGCGAGATCTTGAAGGCCTACAGAACATTAGCAAGTCTTGTGAATAAATGCATTTACCGCTCCCAATCAATTTGAGTAAAGCATTTGTAAAATATTTCATATGGTTCTCTTTATTAGGAATTACGTCATCAGCCTACTTCGTTTGGAAAGGTTGATGATGATGACAATGACGATGATTGATGTTGTAATGTTGATGCTTGATCTAAAGATTTTTGATTGAAAATTAATCCTCAACTCAGGGAAAGCTAGATGAAATAAAGAACTTTATTTCAACTTGGTGAAAGTTTATCTTGTGAATAGAGTATTGAAGTCCATAAAGCACGGGGCACATCCTGTGGGGCCCCAACGGTGTTAAGAAGCCTTCTATCTAAGCTGGAGAAGCGTCTGATACCTGAGATTGCAATAATAGTTTATAGCATTTAAGATTACATCTTCAATTAGTTCAATTGATGACGGATTTGTTTCTAGATGCTTTGCGATGAAACAAATCTCCTCGAAATCCAACAGAAATCTAATATTATCCCGAAGGTTATAGCATGATTTGATAATAGCCAACAGTGATTGGATACTGAACACTGACTAAGCATTGCTTTATGTTTTTCGCTGCTTCTGTTAATTGGAAACAGGCTTTATCACAACGAAATCGGAAATCTTAGCTTTAGTGGGGTTCAGCAACAAACACGACGAATCCTTTTCCCTGTTCTCACTAAAGCAAGAGTACTGTGACCGGAGCCAATCTTGTTCTGTGGCTTCTTTCTGGGTCTCCGCCGTAGGAAGAGCAGAGATAAATTATTTCTACCATATGTTAGACATGTACCCACGAGCCCCAAGCCGAGAATTTAGAAAAGATCCTCGTTTATCAGTGCCGTCGGAACGAAATTCATATTGGGGGGGGGGGGGGGCTGCCCATTGTTTTCTTTCTCATTCAGTACACTGTTATAAAGGAAACATACTACAGTTTGACAATTATTGGGGGGTTCCAGCCACCCAGCCCCCCCGGTTCCGACGGGCCTGTTTATCATGGTATATGGCCTACCCATCCTTGTTCATCCTGTCCAGAGAGGTTTCCCAGGGCATACGCGGGGTTTCTCAGCTAAACAAATGCGTGCAAAATGAATTTTCTTGGAAAGGGGGATCTAGAATTAAACGAAAGGTTTAAAGTCAAAGTTGTCTTGTAAAATGCTCAGAGATAGGCATAGTTTTTCGGGTATCCCACGGGGGAGGGGGTATTGGGGTATTACCCCCTCCCTTATTTTGCCAAAATGTTGTCTACATACTCTTTCTAGAAATTGATTGGTAGGGGTAAATCATAAATTCGTCTTATCATAAAGCACTGAAACTAGGCAAAAGGGTGTCATTACTCTGGCCTTAGAAAACAGCGCTTACACTGCAGTAACTGGCGCCCTCATTGTCCACGTCATCATCAAACCACTATCAGAAACCAGAGTCCAGAATATCAATGACTGTTTCGTTTTATAAAATATGCTTAAATGCTTACCAAGTAAGACCTAGGTATAGCTCAATGTGCCTGTTTACAAGTTCAGCAACTAATGTGAATGCTTATGATTGCGTATATAAAATGAATTCTTTATTCCCAGACAGAAGGGTGTCAGAATGATCGATCACCATAAAGTTATTACTATAACACAGATGTTGTTAGTAAATGAATAAAAACGGTAAATAACCCAAAATTGCTTTTGTCATTGTTTTTGTCAAATGCTGCATGCTTTCAATTTATCCTGTTTATGCGGGAAGGAGAAGCTACACAATCACCATCGAATGCAGAAGAATTACAAGGTTACCGCTTCCACAAACGAGGTTTGAAATTCCAAAAAAAGAACACTAGTTCTGAACATTATTAAAGGTCCCTTGCTTAACAACTGCCCACAGCACAAACAGGGATTAACCCATAATTCATAGAAAATGTTGTTATATTTGCAAAAATTCAAAATATATCATGGTGGATTAATAATTGGTCACTGTACTGACACCAGTGCTTTTACGGGAACCCATAGTTTGTTATCCGCGGCATCAAGTTAACAAAATTTTCAGCTCCTGAGACAACGTATAGATGTATAAAACTACAACGCATTCTTTAATCCTTCGCAAGAAGAATAAACCTGATTTCACAAGCAAAAGAATTGTTTGCATAGCCTTTTAACGCCAGATACATTTTATCAGTCAATCTAATATTTGCTGTAACAACAAACAAAAATTACATCGTGTTTGCATGTTATGTTTTAAGACTGTGTTTTCAAGTATCGTTTAGGACACAGACCATATATACAAACAGGGAAGATTTCTGCTTTCTTCGTCCCTTTTGAAAGCTGAGCCTCAAAGATAGCAATCTTAAATGCTAAAAAATTTTGGATGCCAATTTTGATAATTAACTGCAAACCATATATAAATTAGGTAATCAATCATTTTTATGAAGTATGCATGTCAATAATTGTAAGATAACGAATTTCGTGTGCCAGTTAACTTCGACATAATGATTTTTTTGGATATTCTAAAGATTCATCAGAATTCCTGGAAGACAGATGTAGAAGATTAATCATGGAAGGTCATATATTATTTTGCGAGTTTACACAGCCTAATTTTCTTGATGCAACCGCTATCAGAACATTAACTTTGTATCAGAAATCGATGCTATAGTTTATCAGCGTGTCTCTGCTATTACTGACACCTGCGAGAAACGTGTTTCTAAACTGGCAGTTTTAATTAAAATCTCAAAGACAATCACACAATACTCTGTACGTGCAGTTGGGAATTGCCGAATTGTTCGCTAGAGGAACATTGCACCAAGCACATTTGTGTTGTGCTTATCAATTTTCCAAACACTTCTATTTCAACTCAACTTCCCATCAGAAGAATTTTGATAGTTTAGACAAATATAAATATCATAAAAGTCACAAGAAGAACACACTCCATAATCTCTTACGTCATTTTATAGCAAACCAACCTTATTCCCAGGGGGAGATGGTGATGGCTTAATCTGCCCTTGAAAAAAGGACATGAGTGTTCAAGGACTTGTTTCAGGCATTGTGGCAGAGATTGTAGGTACAGGAAGAGTGGCAACCTTTACTATAAAGGCGCTCTTTGAATAATTCAAAAAGGTGAGTTTAAAGTCTCTTAAAGAGACGTACTTGGTTCAGTGGACACTTCTCCGAGTCCAAAGAGGGGGGCAATAGGGATCAGTCCTCATTGTCGGCCGTGGAAAGAAATTTTCGATTTCCAAAGCTCATTAATTAGAAGTTTCAACTGTAATTTCGATAGAATGGCAAAATACCTGTTATTATCTGAAGTCGGGAAGCCGAGCTTTCTCCCTAAGTAGCTAGAGTTGCGTCCATTTCTCTAATGGTTTTATGATTCTCTACCGGCCAAGCACTCGCTACTACTCATGGCCTACGTAGCAACAGCATTCAGTTACTCTGTCATTCAGTCAACCTACATGCTAACTGTAATCAGTGATATTTAAAGGAGAGTATCTTTGCTTTCGTTAATAATATTCCCTTCTAAACTTCAATCAAAGCGGCGAATGAACTTAATAACTCGTACATACCTTTGCTCATGAGCTTGCCAAGAATAGGCGATGTTCCATCGGATACTGAACAATTCCACCGTCTATACGAAAACTGTCTCTGACACTCCTTGAGTGCGTTCGATGCGCCAACACCAACTTTAAGCATAAGCTTTGGATAGCGGGAACAGATTGCCCTCTGGCTTTTGACGAGGCCAGCTATATTGTTACAGCCAATTTTTGAGCCAACGGAGAATACCTGGGAGCTCAGAAGCCTAAAATGAAACGAATTCGACATTATTATCAGTATTATTATCATTATTATTATTATTAGGAAACGTTTAAAATATGCTCGCCTTGTCTCAGACCTAAGACAAAGTTTCAAATCTGCCATATTTGTAAAACTCTCCATCAGCTCTCTTGGCATCTTCAGCGACTCATGCCGCTCATTCCTTGAAATGTGTGGCTCTCTTTCCATCGACGATCGACACAAACGATATCTCATTTCTAAGCTTTCTATGATATCCATTCGTACCATCTACTACATCTTTTACTGTAAGAACAAAGCTTGGACTAACCCTGAACTACTCCCCTTTTAATTACATACATAACCATTTGTGAATTACGCTTGTTATCTATTTTTATTTTGTAAACCTAGGCTAGCCAATTGCAAATTACCTTGTAATAGTGAGATTTGTAATTGTAGTTTCCATTAGAAAATAAGGTCCTTAGCAGAGTAGAACATTCAGACACGTCATTATTTTCCCTGAAAATGCCGAATATCTAAACTGGCTAATTGAACATTAAAACCAAAACAGTTTCTTTATATTTATTGATTTTTAAATTTAAACAATAAATACAATATCATGAGGGAACTGGTCCTTTAGATCAGTAATGTGTCCCTTCATGTAACATATATCCAAACAAAGGCACCTAGAGGATCGTGTAGTGACTCATAAGGTCATTTCAATGCTAGATACGATACCATGAGAAAAATGAAGAAACTGGTAAAATATTTCAACATGAACAGAAACACTCTGTAGCCACATGAACATTTCACAAAAACTGTGATTATCTATCTCCATTAAAAACGAGCTCTCTGGTCTGTGGCTTGTAAACATTGGATACAGATTTAGGCCCAAAGTGAAACTCTTGGTTAACTCTGAATCACTCATTATATCATGTCAAATACAAATCGATCGTCATCATTATAAACGACGTCAAATGAAAACCACTTTCTAAAGTTTCTGGTAGATAATTAGATTGACAAAGCCCTTTAAATCATGAAAAACGTGGTGCAGTTGTAAAAGAAGAAAGCAACCGAGATATTCATAAATTTTACAACTGTATCATTCACTCGACGTGAAAATAAGGTTTGTAAGACATGAACAGAAGATAAACAATATCAACTCGATAGATGTCATGGTTAGGGCTTTTGTTGAGCTAAGATTATTGTTACCTTTATTCAAATTAAAGTTTTAGGAAAAAAGAAGAAAGTGATACCAATAAAGGATTTGAATCCTTGATAATCCAAGAGGTACAAGAGTTTAGACGGGAGTTTCTTTTATGATGTACAATGTGGTCACCTTAAACATCCTGTGTCAGATACAGAGAATCATAAGGGCAGCCCCTCCATGAAGAACCAGCCATCGTTTAAAACTAGAAGTATGATTCATCTTACATCGTTGACTTACTTTGGCACCTACGTCAGTACGGAAAGCCAATTCTTGGTTCCACATCAAACGAATAAACTTAGGAATTGCCTTGTGGCCAAAAATACAAAAAATAAGAGAAAATGCGTAGTATAAAGTCTAGTATAAGAGTAAATTCTTTTCTGATACTTTCAAATTCTCTAAAAAAATGCGGCGTTCGTAGGTTTGGTCAATTCAAGCACGTTGATGACATCCCCCGTGATCCTAGATCCCCAGAACATCACTTCTTCTTGATAAAACACAGTTGGTCCAACAAAGATGAAACTTTTGACAGAAAATTTATCGATAACAGTATATTGCTTCTTAGAGCAAAATGTTTTCGAAGAGTTTCTAATCTGATTTATCTCGGTTTTCCTTGCGATGATCTTCCGGAGATCAGAAGAAGTCTCGCCAGCATTCGTTAAACAGAGACGGATATTTTAAGACGAAATCAGTTGTGTTTTGGGAATTTAACTTAAATTCTCTGGCAAGAGAAGCTCGCAGAACTGGCTTATGAAGTTGAACTATGGCTTTTACAAAAAATTTTGGTATCGAAAACCGGTTAAGATGAAGCTTGTTAGCAAAATAGACAATCAGTTTGGGGGTAGGGGAAGCACCCAACTTTCTCTGGTAAATAACTGTAAAATTTGGGATAGTCTAATTGTTATTCAGAAAAGAACATAGAGGCAGAGAGAATTTTCCCTTGTCTATTGAATTCAGAAAATTTTATAAAGTTGTTTTTTCTCATTTGCCAACTAAACCAAAATTAGAGTTTTACTACAGTACCGGATCATATGGGGGTGGGGTTAGCACAATAGGTGCCATTATCCTGCCACTTCCCCGTTTACTTTGAAGCATTTGAGTCAGTAAACTGCCAAAGTAAAAATTTTGGAGCAATAACCAGAGATTGACTTGGGGTACCTCCATTGTTGACCTTTAACTTTGATTTCTTTGATTTGTGCTCTTTATAATAGAGGCAGATACAAATATTGCTATTTGGTCACCCTTTTAAGCGAGAATAATGCACTCATGAAGTAAAGACCTTGATCAATATCAATGCGTGTCTGGAAAGGAGGAAGAAAAGAAGGGCAGGAAATACGGTCATTTCAATAAATTTGTAGTTCTGAAAATGTTAGCTCTTTCCTATTGGTGATAAATCTTACTCGTTAATTGGTCAAATCTTGAAAATGACACAAATAAGAGATTGCTAGATAAGGCAATTACTTATGATTATTTCCATGCTTTCGATATGTCTATTTTGAGTTTACAGACACTGATAAGATAAAAAAATCAGCAGAACGTCTGCATGACAAATGAAAAAGTTGAAAAAGAAACGTGAAAAGTTGAAAGATGAGAGATGGCCCTAAAAAGAAGACTTGTCCAACAAGCAAAACCAAGCCAACAAAATCGTTTTATTACAAGAAATATTTTGCCCTAAAAATCTCTATGGACCTATTTTCGAAATCTTTGTAGTAGTCAATCAGTGAGCACATTGTATTCAAAGAGGGATCGTAAAGAACTAGCCAGTCCAGACCATGTGGTGACTGACAAGCAACTGGCTATGTTTTCAGCCATAAATTACAACGAGAGATAGTGGGTGGGACATTACAACGAAACGCTTTCTGAATTGCTTCCACACCATGCTGTCTGCAAACTTGAAGTCTTATTAAGGGTCTTTAAACCTCCATGTTTTCGTGCTTTATTAGCAGTATAGCCATAGGTGGGGATTGGTCAAGATTCAAGAGAATGCTATCCCATTTCTAACAGAGGGTAGATGCCTCTAAATTTTAAAAATAGTATGTAGAATTTTGTGTTCTGTGCCCCTTCTTTTGTAAGCAAATGGGTGAAAGCTTCCAGAAAAATTTTCAACAAATTTTTCAAACAAAAATAAAATGGCTGATAAAGAGAGATGGGTAAAATACAAAAATCGATTTATCATTCTTTTATCGTCACAAAAATACTGCAAAGACAGAAACATTCCTTCTTCGTAAGGTTCTAGATTTTGCAAAACTTCATGTGCTGAATTTTAAATTGATAGAAAAGGGCTGGACAGGGCTGCTGTGCATTCAAAAGTCTTCACAATGAGTTAAATACCAATATTTGTTAACAAGTAAACAGCCAGTTGCAAGTAAACTTTTTGTCTGTGGGATTTTCCTATTAGAGAATTGATACCGTAAGTTTATTTGTGACACCCACACTGAGCAATTCAGGTCCGTTAAATGATTGCTTTTTCCGTTCTCTTGTATAAGGGAAGACAAAAGACAGACATCCTATCACAAATTCAAAAGACACATCAAACATTTGCTTGTATCGTGGAAATGGATAGAAATAAATCATGTCTGTTAAAGCAACTTTTCATCTGGTTTATTGGAGGAAAAATAAAACAGGTAATTTGCTAAATAAAGTTCTTACTTACCACCAGTGGCTCACAGCTCTTACTGATAAATTCGTCAAAATAATGAAAGCCACTAAGAGGTATTTCATCGTTGTAGAGTTGAGGCCAAGCTCTGTACTGTACCTCGATTCAAAATGAATTGAGCCTGCGATGCAAATGATTGATTTGTAAGGCCTTTGAAGTGTTGACAGAAGCGAATTGACAGTTAATAGATAGCTGATGTGACGGGATAACGATGTCTCTTTGATCAGCACCGCGTGATCACAGTTGGGTGTGCTGAACGCTAAAAAGTAAGATATCCGCCATATACAAATTTGCAGTAAATATCTGAACAACACGATGATCAAGCGCTTTTAAACAACTCCAATCATAATGGATGAAAACTGAGCCGGGCATTTCAAAAGCGATTTATGCGTATTGTTTGTTTGTAAACCATCCAGATTGTTTGTCTTAATGATGACCCTCCTCAAGGAATTTGTAATCGATCGCTTTCCGCAGGCAATCAGTTCCGCCGCTCGACGCACCGCCTCTTGGGTATGTAAACAATCGCCAGTAATTTTGCCATCCGAAAGCTCCTATAATCGGCACCGTCTGACGTTCAGAGGAAAAACACGCCGCTAGTATGGAAATTTGGTCGAAATTACGAAGAGTTTGGAATCCCAATTATCTCGAGAACTATTCCGTTATTTCCCGGCTTAATTGCTTATATTGCAAGTGATATGGCATCCCCGCTGGGCTTAGACTTGGGAAAAATTTCAAGTAGGCCAAAGGGCTTCTGCTGTACACAAGTAATCTTGTACATTTGCATCACAAACTTCCCGCCCCTGGCCTAAGTTCAATATTCAATAAATTACAGCGTTGCTGACTCCACTGCAACAGCGAGATGTTCATCCTTTTGCATGCATTTAAAACTACTGTTTTAAAACATAAAGTGCTCATTGCAATACACAAATCACGTAAGACCTCCAAGAGGGCAAGAGAGTCCAATTGAATTTCTTTGTACAGCGACGTTTCAGTTTCAAACGGACATTTGCAAAATAATCTAATGCGATGCGAGCTGTTTCAATGTACCCCTCCTCACCTCAATATTGAAGTATAAAAAGAGGGAACCAGATATCTTATAGCAGGGCCCATGCCACTGAGGGGGGAGGGGGTGGCCATAGCCCCCCACTTTTTTGCGAAGCAAGTAGTTTTAAAACTGCAATAAAAGTGGTAAGAAGCCTTGACCCCCTACATTTTTAGCCTTGGCTCCCCCCACTTTGAAATTCATGGCGGGGAAAGACTTTTTAAAATCGAGGGTAAAAGTGCGTGGGGTTCAAAGAAACGGTAAACGAAACACCTGAAAAAACATAACATTTTATCACAGGCTAAGCAATAGGGCCTGGGCATATTGCCCCTGCAATTTTTAGTAAGATAAATTGTTTATAATTGCAATTTGTAAGCAAGCTCTTTTTTGTCTATAACCCCTTTACTTTGAAGCTCGGGGGCGTGGCAGTTATGGAACTTCATCCTCTTTGATAATTGTTATGAAAACATTTTTT
Organism: Rhopilema esculentum; assembly: GCF_057945365.1. NCBI lineage: Eukaryota > Metazoa > Cnidaria > Scyphozoa > Rhizostomeae > Rhizostomatidae > Rhopilema > Rhopilema esculentum. Next base: position 5,005,272 of record NC_142820.1, read on the forward strand.
ATTTTATATTCTTCTACTTACAACAGTAACCTCACTTTACAGGTAGTTACTATCGGCTAGCCTGGTGACAAGTTTACTAATTTTACAAAAGTTATAACATTTAAATAAATCATATGAGTGCAAAGAATCTTTAGAAGGAGAGCAGTTCAGGGTTTGTCCAAGTCTTATTGCGCATACAGAATATATAATAGGATGTGCGTATAATTATTGCTGACAGTTTTTTAATTATAAAATTACGGTGTTGGTAGTCAAGTTTTAGTTCATCACACATATCGATGAAAGAATCACAGGAGTTACCAAAGATACCGAGACAGCTGATAGATAGATTAACAAAGTTTACTTTTTTGAACTTAGGGCGTAGTTCCTTTAGAAGGGAACGGTACTTCTCAGCTTTACGCGAAGCGTTATTGTCCAGGTTAGTCTCGAACCCAACAGTTAATTCGATGACATACAGACAGTTAGAAGCAGTTTTGATTAGCATGTCGGGACGGAACGAATCGCCAGTTATGATACATGGTGATAAATAAGCGGGAATGTCAGCATATATGAATACATCTCGGATACATTGAAATGATGATGCAATGAAGTGCAGGGCAGAGTCGTGCCTCCAAGTAAAACGCCCTTGCTCAAGGTATTTGTTACATCCAGCTACGACATGAAGAAGTGATTCAGGCTGAAGGCAGAATGAGCAATCTGGAGAAGAGCTAATTTTCCATAAGCAGAGGTTGTTCCTTGTGGCTAGTGTGTTGTTGAGATACCTTATCGTAAAGTTGAAGATGTTTTTTGGAAGTTTACTTTGAGCTGCAGACCAGAGTGAGGTTAACTTTGTATATGAATGCTCAAGCAGGAATGAAATGATGAAGCCTTGAGATGTTAACTGAGTTTTGAGCTTTTCAGTGTGTTCATCCCTAATAAAAAGAATATTTATACAGGGTAAAAACTTGTCAATACTAAGAGTATTGTTATCGATAAGGGCCTTATCAATAAGATCAATAAGGGCCTTCTAGGCTGTGCAAGGCCAAGTGATTCGGGAACTGCTTTGTGTTGTCGCAAAAAGTTTAATTTTTTCTTACACATGTTTTTTGTAATAAACCTTTACAATGAACGGCCGAGCGGACAGAAAACGCCCAGTTCTAGCAAACAATGTCAAGAAAGATTTCCTATATTTTTCAGGGAAGAAATTGATGCCAGTTTTTTTAATGCAATGCTATGGGCTAATTGTCAAGCTATTATCCCTTGATAGGACATTGATAAGATAGGATAATTTGCTGCACTTTGATGGTTTTCTACCGCCACCCAAAAATTCAACTCGTACAAAAATTTAAGAGCTTTCAGTACTCAGAATTTTTAATGAAAAAATCGTGTACTTCTTATATGCTGCAAACTTTTTAAACGAAATATCGCTAATAAAAAATTCTAATCACCTTTTTCTGGAATTTTAATCTTCAACTAATTTTTAAGCTTAAGGTATGAAAAATTTTAAGAAACTGCCTCTGTTTTGTCACTTACGTAGCCTACGTGCGACATGAGACAATCCTTCATGAAGAAGGTTTGCACGAAAGATATCTGAACTCGCTGTAAACACTACTTATTCTTCATTAAGTCTGGATTGATTAAAGTTAAAAAACTCTAGAAAAAGTTTCACAACGTAAATCTACTCAAGCCACGAGCACGACACGAGAAACAAACAAGGCAAAGGGGAAAGTATCCTAACGACCTTGGAATTGAAATGGAAATAGAAACGATCCCATTTAAATAGAAACACTTAAAGAATTACATGGTAATTAGCAATGAATCAAGTAATAAAAAGGGGTACAATTAACGAGTTTACGAATCAACACCTGGAAATGAGTTGCCCAACGCCGGCATTACTCTTTGAACATAATAAATTATGCCACGTTTTCCCATTATTTCTACAAGTAGCTCCATCTGTCAAGAGGACTGCTTTACAAAAGGTCCTGCCACACTCTAAAATTCTTTTTCATTTCTTCTATAAGAATGCTAAGCAAGGGAGCTACACTTTATGTGGGCTTACTTAAGTTTTTATGGAGCTTAAACATGTGAGTCTGAGCCTAAAACTATTTTTAAATAATTTATCTTTGATACTGGCTTTCTCCATGGTTTAGCAAAACAGCATGTAAACTCTGTAAGCCTCGAGAAAGAGTTCCAATCTTTGATATCCTATAACAATGTTTAAAATGAAACCTGTAAGGGCAACAAAAGTTTGATAGGTGTACTTAAAACATTATTTTCAAAGTCACGCATCTTTATTTGCTCAAAAAAGTCAGATGAACGAAAAGTCAATTAGTCGATAAAATTCAAGCCTTGGTATTATTCTCGATGAATTTATTTAATTTCTCCAACCTCAAGCCTCTGTATTCTTATATGAGTTATTCAAAGTTATTGCACCCCGGAAAGGAATAATTTTTTGACTGCAAAAAGTGTCCATCATTGGTACTGCACATATTATAATATTTATAAGGGATAGCTTATAATTTCCTATTCTAAGCATTTCCCTTAAAATGTTTTCAAAATGATGATTTTAAGTAATTCTTGAAAATTTAGTGAGGTAATTTTTTCAAGCTCCAAAAAAGGTGTTTTTTCAGCAAAGTTGGAAAAGACGCCGAGCTCATAATATAGAATAAACGACGTTTCTCCTTCACATCTCTCTCGATAGCGTGCAACAGCGCATGCGAATGGCCATCTATCTCCTTGTCACCTTCTTAGGAGGATTTTCTTTGAAAACGAGCAAGCGCTTTTCTTTTTCTAGCACCTATTAAAGAAGCATACAAGTGAAATAAATAGTTCATTAGCAGGGCTTTTTGAAGCAAAATGATAATAAAAAGTCAGTGATGATGACAGAGGGGGCATTATTGACATAATAAGGCTCATGGGCTATACCATTATTAAGTTCTCCGAAATTATCCGATGAGCGGAAAACCGGATAAGTCCTGATAACCCAAGACTGATCTAAATAAGTTCTCCGCAAGGTCACTGAGATCAAATCGAGAAAAAACCCCAATGTACTCTGAGATAATATGCTGATGATAAGGCAAGGAAATAGGTTGCGATTTGAAATTTCGGCCATGTAATAAACACCTTTGAATGAAGTCAGGAAGAAACCCCAACACCGTTATAATACTTCTAGGGGGCCGGTTTCTGCCTAGCAAGTCGTTACTGACACTACTTGCGAAGCACGACTTCGAAGAGGTTTGATATTCTACAGTGGTATGACGACCTACTGAAGCAAAATAGCAAGTTTTGCGGTGGCATTTTTGTCCCATGTGCAAGATCTTTGCGTCAACGTTGATATAGCAGAGAAGGCTGCAGCAACGTTTTCATTTTGTATGTTCATTCTTTGCACATCCTCTGCGCGTGCTCTCTCACCAAAAAAGAATAAGTTTTCTATAACGATTACTTTGACTTAAAGTTAAAATTTCCACGAAAATTGGACACGCCAGGGGCACAATTGACACGGATGGGGGGGGGGAGGGGATCTCGTGAGAAAATTGGGCCAACCAATTTTGATTGAGGCTGCTGGGACACTGTAACAATTTGCCAATTCTAAAACAGGTCTTATGCGCAACCGTAAGGTATTTGTTGTTGTTGTTGTTGGCGTTGTGGTCATTACTGCTGCTCTTGTTGTTACGGCTGTCAATTTCGAAAAATTATGTATAGGCCTATACAGCTTCTAAATTTAAATATATCCAAAGAAACGAAGCTAATCTGGTACTGATTTTTTTAAATTGTAACCAGAAGAATGCCACATAACTGCAAGCAACAAGCCTGGTAAAAACTGAATATATGTTGATACGATGCTGTAATTGGCTGGACAGAAATATTGGAGATTTGATCTCTATAAGAAATAAATTAATGATAGTCAGGTTTAGATTCTTCAGGGAACAAAATATATAACTAGAATTTAGGTAGAAAATAAGCAAATCAATCAGGATAATAAAGCAGGAAAATAAAGCAGCAGGGAAGGACACTCTTGAGTCAATTTGTATTGTGGAGAAAGCTGTTCTATTTCACACAAAAATTGTGCACTGATTTAACTTGAAAGAAATTCATAACTGAATAAGTGAGCAAAGACACTATGCCATTCTGATTGCTCTTAGGTCTTGTGCTTTTTAGGCCATATGATAGGCTATTAATTGGCGCCAAAACGTTACACTTGTGTACTTTTTGTTAGGGTTACCACATGGTCTTCAATTTCAGCTGTTAATGTTTTCTATATAGGTATTAGATTCTAAACATACTTTTGAGAACAGGTTGATTAATCTCACAAATAGAGCATCCATCAAAAATTAAGATGCACGTAAAGCCCTTGCAAAACAAGTAAATATTTCACTAAATATTTCACTCAACATTTGTTTAGTGAAGTTGAGCGAAGTTCAGCGAGGGTGGCAAAACATGACTAAACTTTTCATTAAACTTTGCCCAACGTTTTTGAACTGCGACCAGTGTAAGACGCTGTGGGCTTGTAGGGGATCTTGCATAGAAATTCGCTTTCTGTTTGTTTCGTTGTATGTCTGCATAAAAGACTTCAAATGCAAGAAGTGGGTAAAAATAAGAATTTGATAAAAGAAAGGGAAAAGAAAATACTTTTCAGAACATCGATAACAAAGTTGACTGTTGAGGAAGACACAGTAGCCTACAAGGAGACAAAGCAAATGTCTCATGAAGGCATTCTAGAGATTTTGGGTCACGTAGAGACAAGAAAATTAAGAAAAACCCTGGAAAACCTCGGGATTCCCACATCTACGGCGCCTGCGCTAGCACAATAAATGTTTACGCTAGCACAATAAACACTACGAAACAACACTAAACAGGATAGTAAAACGAATAAACCTTTCACTAAACTTTTCACTAAACAAAAGTTGTGTGAAATGTTTAGTGAAATGTTTAGTCGTTTTGCCAGGGCTTAAACGAGAAACGAGAAAGCCCAAATGAGAGCTAATTAGGTTTCTTTTATTAAATTTATATTTTTTTCGAATGCAACAGCACAACATGCATTATTTGTAAACAACTTTGTAATATATTTCCACAGGAAACTTTATCCAACGCAACGCTCATACAGTTAAAGTGTGGGTATGAGGTGTTGAGTCCTGGGCGTTGGTCGCAATCAAATTGAAGGAAACGGGCGTTTGTGGGCTCTTGATTCAGATATTTCTACCCTTGTTGCAAACGATACCCACTCATACTATTATTACACTTCGACTTCCTTTCGTATTTACTTTTAAAGCAGGAAAAATGCCAAGAATTTGCTGATAGCTTGTTCTCGATCGTGACGTCATGAAAAGGTGGATGAGACATAGCAACCATCCTTGGTGGTATACAAATAATACTCAAGAACAACAAATTAATGGCATTTGTACACATGAGTAAGCCAGATAATTTGAGTGGATATAGTATTCGGACATGTTTACGGAAAAGAATATTCACTCGAGGATCAAACAGTCTGGGCCGAATGGCTACAGAATGACGTCATGGCTGGCGTGGCGGTTTGTCTTTGGATTTAAAGTATAAACAAATTAGTTTCCTAAATTTGTTTTCAATAAATCTTTTGATCCAAGGAGCTGTTAAAGTTTGACCTAGCTCATCGCGTTCAATATCCCTCAGCCATCAACTGCATTGCTATGAAAACGAACTCCAGTAATACGATTGATGGATTATTTCGGGGTTTCTCGACAATTTCTGAAGCTTGACTTGATATTTTTATCCCTTTTTCAGGAAATTGTAAATATATTTCGAGTATAAAACTTCATTTCAGGTTTTTTGTTGTTGACTTTTTATAACTACAAAGCTGACTGCATCGGGAATATTTAAAAGCAGTAGGCTAATAGATTCACTTTGAGTGTATTTGAACGGAAGATATCAACGACAACGCTATTCAAGTGACATGTTTGTTGCTGTAGCTGTACTTAATGATGAATGAGTTTCTACTAAGAATGACGAGTTGCTAACGTTGGGTTTACGATCTGCTCATGTATAAACAATATGTAAGGATTTAGTGAATAGACAATTGCTTCTGTTATTTCTAACAAATTATTTCTTGAGACAAATTAGCGCTGATCTATGCTGGTTAGTTTTGTAAATCACTTGGCAAACAAATGGGGTAAAATGGCTTTGGAAAGGTGAACAAGTGAAGCTTATGTTCAATGCACAATCAGATGATTCATAAAAATTTCAGAACAAAAATTGATAAATGATAGATAGAAAAATCAAGCTATCAGTAATTGCCCCTCCAGTCCCAGTGATCTTCCATTGTTTAAAAGACTAGGCTATTGTCCTTCTCTTTATAAAAGGCTTGACCCCCCAGATGGCTGCCCTTGAAAACACCATCAATTTTTTGTGCAAGTGCACTAATGCTAAAGACAAATTCTATTCAAACATCTGTTCGAAACTTTCATTAAGTCAGAAACAGTGTTTCTCTGTAGTATAATTGACTGGTCTTTGAGACAGACGAGCACAGGAATTCTTTGGTATCGTCGAAAGTTTGTCTTCATTCAATTAGGAACCAGTTCAGGTCTCGAACGTAATAAGTTTCATGCAAAAAACGTTTGTGACGTGACTGTTATCATGCATACCTCATCTCGACTTCATCCTCTGTTTTGGAATTAGGTGATGGTTCCATTGATATTCAGACTATTATTGTTGAATTCGCCTTTAAATAGATGACCATATTGGGTTTTATGGATGACAAAATGGGAGCCCCCAGAAATTTTTTTATGAGAACAATGGTCCCTCCATATTGCAGTAAATTTACACGGATGCCTTTTAAATATGTTATTGAGTCGATTGCAACCCTTATGAATCCTCTTCAAGGAGTAAAAATAGCTAAGTCTGCATATTGCAAAGCTTGAAAATTGTGCAGCCAATATCTCTACTTTTTTGATCTTTTAAGAGTTTGGAATGTGACGACGTTTACTGGGAAAAACTTCTTTGTAAGGTGATCCCACACTCCTCTCGGATGTTCTTCTGTACTGCCCTTGCCGAACATTTTTGCCACACCCAAAAGTTGTTTACGATTGCATAGTAAAGCGGGTAGCCCCTACATCTAGCCAAAAGTATCGAGACCTATATTCTGCATGAGGGTTTCTTCCAAATAGTAAATAGATGGAGAGAGAGTAAATAAATAGATATAAATAGAGAATAAATAGAGAATAAATAGAGGGAGAGTTAAAGAAGACTCTGCAACAGAGGCCTTCTGAGTTATCTTCGATTCCCTTTTTATGTGTTTCCAAAATCTTGAAAATGACTAAACATTGCGCAACAGCTTGGCCCCTATGTTGCCCAGCCTCTTTTAAGATATCAAGCATATTCTATCTCAAGGGATAAAAGCCTTGTCTCCGATCTTGCATTCCTTGCGAGAATGGCAAAAGGGCGTTGGGGGGGGGGGTGGTGTTGATTGGGGAGAAGGGATGCCAAACCATCAACTCTCGTTAGTGCTCTCTAGCATTTTTTTAAGTCCAATGTTCAGAGCCTATACACCATTTGCAGGATGTACCTCATTTTACAAGAATCTAAGCAGGCTGTGTTTATAAACCTAGGTCCTTATGCGCTCGCTTCGATTTATCTACACCACAAAAGGTCATTTAGACATTGTTTATCAAAATAGTTTCATAAAAACGTTGAAAGCAGTCTTGACTCTAATTGACGCAGTTGCATTCGAACAAGTTTCAAAAATTGGCTGTTACTTAAATTTGCCTAATCAAACTATTTCTTAGATTCGATTGGGTTTTTAAGCGTTAAAAGCTGATATAACTTCAGCAAGCAGTCCCTGTCAATTCTTCATGGCTAGAAGCTGAAGTTTCAACACAATTTTTTCATTTTCATAACAATTTCGACCCAGCTAGCTCTATACAATTACGTGCGAAATGCATTCTGGGCAGTTGCCCATATCATTCCCATTCATGTTGTCAGACTCTGCACCGTTAGAAATGCCAAATGAGCCATTTGCCGATGTGACCTAGCTCTTGACAACAGATACCAATATTGTGAACTGATTTAAAATTCCTAGACGTTTTGAGCAGAATGTGTGTGGGTAATCTGGAAAAAAGTTCTTCTATTTATGATGGCCGATGAAATTATTGGCTAATTTAAAGTCATTTGGTTCTAGCAATGATGTACTTCTGAAGTCTTAATCCAAAGGAATTAAAAACTTTGAATCTACCCTCTTCTGAAAATCTCCCTTTAGTTGCCGCATGGTAAATATATACAGGTAATTCCCTTCAGGCACACTAAGTGACCCTCTCGCTATATTGAAGCTTGTTACATTTCTTGAGCCATGTCTCTACTTCCAGGGTGGCTTTATGGGGCAGTTCCACTAGACAATATTGCAAAGGAAACCAGACAACAGTACGAATAGCCTTGAACAGCAAGAACTACCACAACATATTTTAGATGGGAAAGCTGAAGTTTTCCAGGTACAAATTGTAGTATGCCGAGGAAGGGCCAGGAATTAAACACCATTCAGGCTTAACAATGTCTCTAAGTAAAGACATGGTGCTCCTTGTCATTAAAACTCATGTCCTCTTGCCAATGATAACGACAAAATAACTGAAATAATTATAATGTAATGCACTAGTATGTAAGGAACCAATCTCCAGATTTCTTACTCAAAAACAGTTATGTCCTTTTTGAGGAAGATCTCCTGAGCTAGAAGAATTTTGATCACAATGTCTGTAAAGATTAAAATAACGTCCCAGAAATATATTCTGCCTTCCACTATTACATAGGACGTTTAAAGACACATCTGCTCAAAATACTTTCAGTTTGATTCTTGTTTCCTCGTGCATTTCACTCCTGACCGAAAAATGACCTCGATCCAATACAAATAATTGTTTTCATTACTACTGAAACAATTTTCGTTAATTTTCTACCTAATTTTTGTCATCAATACAAACTGGGCCTATAAGCAAACTAGGACTCTCCAGAGGTCAATTGTACAAGTCTATATCTGAAGATAAAAAATGAATGGTATTTGCAATGAAATTACTATTACCTATATCTTTATTTGACTTCAGGAACTTCACGTTGAAAATGACTCAGCGCTATACAATGGATCCATGCTGTAAACACGTCTTGTTGATGGTTCTCTCATTTATATGAAGTTCGACAAGCTAGCAAAGAACTTTTAAAGACCCTCAAAAACGCGTCATGTAAATCAAGCAACATCGTAGAAATAGAAGGATCTTTGACATTAGAAGAGTCTGCAATATTTCCTTAACATCATAAATCATATAGAGTGAATCTTAACATCCTGAACCTGTTTAGGCGTTTTGATATTTCAGTCACCCGAAAGTCTGCGATTCCAAATGGCTCAACTCACGATCCACTTTGAAATAAAGAAATAAATGGCATTGTAGTATTAACTTCTGAATGCGATAAACCGTGGTTGATCAAGTTCGTTATACACAATGCCCTAACTTTTAGGATGAAGACTTAATTTATAGATAATGAAATGCGCGCGACATTATATAAATTTAATGACTTTAGAACTTTATCAAGCCCTGACATTAACGCAAGGGTGGTTTCTGGAATACTTTGTCAATACGATGAAAAGTTGCCTCTTTTGATAAAAAGAGGAAGTTATTTTGTTTGAGGAAAGTTGAATATGATGACTGACAGCGTACCGTCGTTTTTAAATAAAATTTATTGAGTCAGCAGTTTTGATGATCATGATTGTGATTGGCATTATCGAGGTTAATGACGATTGGTGATTCACATCGATGACGATCATGGTGATTAGGATGATCATGAAAAAATGGGGTCAATCACGATTATGATTATGATTGTGACGAAGTTAAAAATATTTAAACACTTTGCTTTGAAATGTCAATATCAATCAGAACTCCATGTTTTGAAAATGCCCATTTGCACCTGGCATTAAATCAAATTAATGGACAGCATTCCTTGCATAAGAAAGGCTGACGAATGTTTAAGATTTCTTTAAGATATCAAACCTAATAAATTAACCTTTTAAACCTAAGTAAACCTTAAACAGATGAATGAGATAGGGAGAAAAATATTGCCTTCAAATTAATATACTAAAAGACGGAAATGCTAGCCCATTGTAAATTATAAAATTTATAATGGTCCAATCTGGCAGAAGTCTAGAAAATGCTCTGGAG